>NW_026718308.1:0-14069 GCF_029784015.1 Lycium ferocissimum
CCAACCTCATGTAACCTCTTATACATACATATACACAGTCATTTACATCCATAACAATTCATATACATGTCTCGAAGGGTCCGTAGAATCACAATAACCATAAGTAGAACTCACAAAGCTTCGACGAAACTCCAATCGAAAAAGTATATTCCTATCTTTTGTCCATCTTCTATATCATTACTAATAATCTCATACTTTAAAAGGTCACTCACATTACCTCATATACATACTCATAACGCGATTTCAAATCCTTTAGGTTACCGAGTCACCTCGAGATACTTAAGACAACCATATTTATAACGATATTCTTACTAACTCGATTAACTTTCCTTTAACCTTCTTAACTCATTCTTTCTTGTTTTAATACAAGTAGCAAGGATTATTATGGAGTGTGACATTCTCCCCTCCTTTGAAGAACATTCGTCCTCGCATGTCAAATGAGGACAAAAACTCGTCAATTAAATAACCGAATCATCGTTATCGCAGACTATAGTATGCCAGCATTTGACCACGAGGTTATGTTTTAGGAATATTATGCCTAAAAGTGCTAAACGACCAAATGGGTCGTTACATCTGGCCCTTTTGGGCTGGCTCTCGCCGTAATCCCCATCAGGCTGACGCCCCTTATGTCGTTCTTCCATACCCTGGGCGTGCGCCTGTATACGGGCAATACTCATCCCTCGGGCTGAGCGTACCATCGTCAAACAACTATCAATCATATACTTATCCGGACCCATAATAAATATGCATCCCTGTCGGACATGCCGCCTACCATATGCATAGCGGGCTAATGAATCAAACTCCATACTATACTCCCGAACATCGCGACCTCGCCGCTTAGCAAAGAAAATCGGTCCGCTCCGGCTCTCCGCACCTCGCAGAGGCAAGAAATGGCTAAGCGAAGGCCTCCGTGAACTCATCCTGCATCGTGGGGAGCGTCTCTACCCCCGGATAGCCTCCAGACTCGAACCGGTTAGCAAAGAACATCATGCAACCCACGAAGCTAACTCATCGTACTCTATAGCGATGCCTTAATCGCCCGTAGGCGCGCCGCATCTCTCTAACGAACTCCTCGGGGTCTTTCGGCTTCGTCCCGAAGAACTCGAGGTTACAGTCAAAACTTACGGGCCCCTCGAACCGCCCGACCCGCGCGCTCGATCACCGCCCGCCTCCACGTCGTCGCTCCCCGACCTCGCCACTCACCTAGCCAATAACTGCACCGCCTCTCTCATAGTTCTGTCCTCCGCCCCTGGCTGTGGGGGCGAGGCCGGCGCGCTGGGCTCTAAAATCGGGCGCGGAGCCGCCCTCTCCGATCCGCAACCGGCCTCGCTCCAATCCCCCTCTACTTCGCGTGGCGTTGCCGAGCCGGGCCGTCGGGAGGCCGCCCCCTGGGGGCCGGGCACGGCCCCAGTGACTCGCGGGCCCGACTAGTCTCGCCCGCCGCGGACTCGCCCGGGCCGCCGTAGCCTTTCTGGAGGCACATCCGAAAATGCAACAATTCGATTCGTTAGGAAGGAATTATCCTATTAATATAGTTCTACCGCACGATCTAGGACAGAAAAGAAGGGTAACTTCCTAAATGTCCTGTAGCCTCCTGCTTATAGATGTGGTGCACAACACACCGATAAACAAGAATCTACTAGACACGGTCTGTAGACATTCCGAGGACCTAACCGCTCTGATACCACTTTTGTCACGACCCGGCCGTAGGCCGTGACTCGTGTCCAATTCGGGCACTAGTCACGGCCTACGGGGCTGGGTCGTGACATCATGCCACTTACTTCACCGTATTAATGGAGTATTAGAGATGTCTCATGAAGTTTTGGAAGGTACAAGCCATGGGAAGTACGTAACAATGAAGTAAAGGATGAATTACGTTCTCATAAGTCGAAACTGGGAAGGACAACCATGGAACCAGAGGACATGACTATTATCAAGTATGATTAATAATAAATATCATGTATGGAGAGTTTCAGAAGATTCCGGGACCAAGAAAATCAAAGAAAATAAGTTTGTCGAAGATTTGAAAAAATGTTGGCGTTAATTTTGGATAGAAAATTGGGTCAAATTTGGAGGGGTATATCTCCAGGTATATTAGGAGTTTTAAGGTGTTTCAAAAACCTAAAATGAATTTCGTCGAGTCTAGTTTTCAACGCAACAAACCACTCATCAAAACGATATCGGAGTAAGGAGTTATGGCCATTTTAAGATAACCCATCCAAGCTGCCAAATGGCTTCCATGGGTCCCACTTGGGATCGTCGGTGGAACCGACCTATGAGGGGTATAAAAACCCCATAAACCCAATTTTTTCATCATTTTACATTCTTATGAGTCCTAGAAACTTCCTAATACATCACCAAACATTTATAGCCCATTAAATCAAGAATTTAACAAGATTACACCAAACTAGTCCATGAAAGGTGATTGTTCTTGCTTCTACTTGATGTTGTGGTGAGTTTGGTCGTGAAGAAAGTTGGTGTGACTAAATTTATTCAAGTATAAGTTATGTTCTTCATCCTATCTCTTATGTTGAGTTGATTTGAAGGTTTAGCAAGTCTTAAAAGTGAAAATAGTTATGGAGGAAAGGTCATAAAGTGTTGTGTTGTAGTTGTTGAGTTTATGGACTATTTTGAGCATGTTGTGGCCATGTAGCTGGGCTGATTTACATGTATATGTATGGTATCTAATGTTGTTGGTGTGTTGATGAGATTATGCTCCTTGATTGGGAAGAAAGGAAGTATATATTGTTGAAAAACATCGTATGGGATGTTTTATGGAATATTTTGGTATTAATGATGATGTGGTTAATATTAGTATTTCTATTTTTGTTATTTTGTTGGTATTGTAATTTCGGGCTAGGGATATAAACAGGAGAGATGCTGCCCGAATTTTGGCAGATTTTTAAAGGGAATTAATTTGAGGGCTTAAGACGAGCATATGACGATAAGCTTAACAATAATATGAATTCCATTGAATGTAGATTTACGAGCTTGGGAGGATAAGCGTTAAATAGTTAAAGTTAAGGCGACCGAAAAGTTATGTTAAGGCTAGTCCCTTTCTTTCTAAAGACATGATTCTTTTCTTATGAACCTATACATGCTTTCCATTAATATCCTTATTCCCCAAAAGCTAGAAGTCTATGATTCTCAAAGTTCTTATGATGCTAAGATATATGTATGAAAATGATGATGATGATGATTCCATTTTTGGAGATTCCAAAGTGATGCTATTCCGAGATTATTGACCTTATTTCACGATTTCCTTAATTTTATTCATTGTTGTTGATCTCACCTTATGATAGTTGTCCCTTCAAGGTGATATATAGAGATGATAATTGTTCCATAATATAATCGGAGGTTACCGACCTTACGTCACTCCGATAGAGTTGTAGCTTTCAATTGGGATCTCATGCACGCTATATGTATTTATATATATAGCCGACCCTTAGTGGTCGAGCAAGATACTATATATATATAACACCATGCCTATATGGTCGGTCAAGATAACACCGTGCCTACATGGTCGGGGAAGATAACACCGTGCCTACATGGCCGGGGAAGATAACACCGTGCCTACATGGCCGGGAAATATAACACCGTGCCTATATGGCCGGGCAAGACAACACCGTACCTCTATGGTCGGGAAATTTACTTATATATATATATATATATATATATATATATATATAAGTAAATATATTATGGAATATGCATGGTGTCCGCCTTAAGAGGCAATCGAAAAGCTGTGTTATCTTTATCTCATGTTATGTTTCATATTTCTTGTTATGTTGCTATTCATGCCTTACATATTCAGTACATTATTCGTACTGACATCCTTTCTTGTGGATGATGCGTTCATGCCCACAGGTAGACAGGTAGACGGATTTGACCCATAGGTGATTTATCAGCGGATTCTTAGTAGCACTCCACTTACTTTGTAGCATGAGTCTGTTGGTATTAGTCGTTGTGGTCACTTGTATTCTATGTAGAGGCTCGTAGAAATGTGTGTATAGTTAGACATTTCATAACCCTACCGGTTCATATCATTGTATAACATTTTAGTAGCCTTGTCAACTGGTGATGATGGACATACCTATTGAAGATTATATAGAGAGGTGCCGTTATATTGTGATATATATCCTTACAGATCATGCTATCCAGGAGCTATCTTTATGGTCCACCCAGAAATGTTTATGAGATGTATGTTTAGAGGTGCTCGGTGTGTTAGCTCTGCGTGCCCGTCGTGACATGTAGCATGTACTTGGTTCGCCGGATTGCCAACTACCATCCGGAGAACCTGGTAAGAGGGGGCCGAGTGATTTTTCCCTGGGATTTAGGTGTATCTAGTTAGAGGTGGGGTGTGGTAAGAGGGACCAGCGTGGCTAGGGTTGGTAAAGTTTAGTGAAGGCGGGATGGTTCCTGGCGAATAATGGGAAAGTGATCAGGTATTGGGGAGCTTAATGATGGGAAAGGAGGAGGAGGCCTTCTTCCCTCAGCCGAGGCATCCTTGCTAGCATCTGCAGCCTCATTCCTAGCCACCTTTTCTTGGAGGGTCGTAACGACCGTCAGTAATGTTGCTATCACATCTTCTTGAGATGATGATTCTTGCGGGTCTTGGGCATGTCCATCATGGAGAGCCAGTTTATTTCCATTATCGGGTGTACCAGTCATCTTCTCTTTGCCTTTGTCTACGAGGGATGCTAATGCGGCTTTGGATCTTGTGAAGTATGCCGGCTTTCAGTACTACACTAATCGGCTTCGTTCTTTTAAGACAAAAATAACTCAACGGTAGACAAAGTTAGTTACTTGTCACAAAATATAAAGGCAAAATAACGCATATTGATACTTAAAGCGCACATAGCACATAAAGTCATATATCAGGCTTGAATACTTTTGATCCTTTATTCTAAAGGTTCGGATGTTTATGGGCCTTATTGTTGACTTGCTTTAGCAAACCCTTCCCTGTTATAGAAGTTAGAAAAAAATGGGGGGGGAGGGGGTTATAATTTATATTATATAGGGGTCGAGTCTTATGTAGACTGCCTACGTATCCCACCAGGGGAAATGTAATGACCCGTCTGGTTGTTATAGTCTCCTCGGTGTTTTTGCCCGTTCTCGAGTATTGATTAGCTCACTTTTGACTCGAGGGGACCGTTGACACGTTTCTCAAGATGTCTAGGCCAGATTCGGGTAACTTTTGTGAAAATATAGGTTTAAAATAAAAAATGATTGACCCAAAGTTGACTTTAGGGCAAACGAACCTTTTTCAAAATTTTGTTGATTTTGAGAGGTCCGGATAGTTGTTTAGAATTTGTGTGTGTTTTAGGTTCAGTTCCCAATTCACTTGGGTGCGTTTCGGGATAGGGGATGGAATTTTGCAATTAAGGCATCGGGGGTTGACTCAATCAATGAGACCTCCGTTGGGAATTCTGACGCCACAGGTGCATTCGTAGCGCATTTTTATGTGAGACTAGGAGTTTGGTATGGGAGCAGATGACCTCGAAAATTAGTCAGAAAATCGAATCAAAAGATGAAACTTGGGTAAAGTTTCTGGTGTCTAGTGCCCACTTTGGCGCCACCAGCACCGCGGCAACGACATTGTTAGGGAGGTAGCCCTGCCGCTGGAGCGGTTGATGACTTTTAGTCATTATCGCTGAAGCGGCCATGTGGCCACTGGGGTGGTCCAGGTACCGCTACAGCGGGTGACGGGCAGTTAATAATATTAATGAAGTGTTAAAAATCCCTAGACCCTCATTTTACCTCATTTCGATAATTGAGCTTGGAGAAAAATCTAGGAGGTAATTCCTACTCTTTTCTTCATTCTTCCTTTAAACCATAATCATGTTAGGTTCTCCCTTTCTCCTTAATGAACCTATGGTGGTAAGAGTTGAAAGAGGGTTTGGAAGAACAAATTTCCTATGATTATTAATGAATGAATTGGTGATGTTTTGTTAGATATTGACTAATCTAGGTTCATTAATCATAGATCTTCCACTTTTAACGTTGAATTTTGAATTTGGAGACTTAGGGTTTATACCCAATTTGAGCGTTTTGTATGAAATCAGAATCTAGGCTAATTATTGAGCTAAATCGGCAATTAATGGTTGGATTACGATTGCCTAGTACTTAATTTGGTATTTTGCCCGTGAATTTCCCGTTTTGCCCTTATGGGCCCGTTTCCCCAAATTCTAGGGTTGAAATTGACCTAATTGAAATCATAGCAATATTAGTATCATTCTTCATGATTTTTAATATAGAATTCGATTATGCTTAGAATACTTTTGTTCTGAGCTTCAGCGGAAGGGCAAGGCAAACGAGTGAGTTGTTGGTGCTGCGGTTCGGCTATCCAGGTAGGTTATGGCTTACCCTTGGTGAGACTTCGTATAGTGAATCACATATTAAGATTATAATGCTGGAGACATCATGTGACCTTCGGGTATGAAGTTGGGATGGATGTTGCCTTAGGCTGGGCCCTGATGTTTGTTGGGACTAGCCACCCCATTATGTGTGCTTGATTGTTCAATTGTGTTGGCTTGATGGCATGTGTAGTTGGTAAATATCGACTTCTATCTTGTCATGTTGATGTGGATAGAATTGACATACCCGTGGGTGGTATTTGTACTTAGATATATTGTTGGCGCAACCATTGTTGGTACTTGACTTATTGATATATGTTGGCATACCCACTGTTGGTATTGTGATGTGATACTTGTTGGCGTACCCCGTTGTGGTACTTGTGATATTGAACCTGATTGATTTATATATGCTTGCACGCATTCTATCATATTCACGCATGACCGATACCCGGTGATGATCCGATATCGCTGATTGAGCGAAACTGATACTTGATAAAACTCTTTTACTTGAGTGATTGTAAAAAGACCGATGTCCGAAGATCCATTCCGGAATCATTGATTATATGAAACTGATATTTTGATGAACTTTTTTACTTGAGTGATTGTGAGAAGGCCGATGTCCGAGGTTCAATTTCGGAATCGTTGATTTTGTGAAACTTATTTTTGACAGACTCCTTTTACTTTAGTGACTGTGAGATGGCCGATGTTCGAAGAGCTATTCCGGCATCGTTGTTGCATGGCCAATTTCGATGTTATCCCAGAATCATTGTTAGTGCATGGACTCCGCGGGTCCCCTAGGGTGGTGCCGGTGAGACTTCCTCTGTGAGCAATTAGCCAGGGTCCCGTCTATCCGTGGGCAAAGATCCGGATCGGTGGCACTTAGACTTCGCGAGTCACGCTGGGTTGTGCTACCGAGACGTCGATATTTCCGTCCGGAGTACATGTGTACACCTCATTTGCATGGCATTACATTTCATTCACCCCATCTTTGCATTGCATTGCACTATGACTTGATTGAGATTCTTGGTGATTGAATTGTGATGGTTGGATTGGATCGGATCGTATATATTCCGACTTGACATATTTGAGTTAGAGGTTTTATATAGGCGATGATGGATACTTGGTTGTAATCTTATTGTGTTATATTTGTTAGATTCCTTGCTATCTTCTTATCTTCTGAATTGTGTTAACTATGCTTAGTCGGTCGATGATGCCTACCGGTACTGTGGTTTGTACTGAACTGCACTTGCTGTATTCTTTACGAACGCGAGTACTGAAGTCGGATCTACTTCTCTGACCCGTGGTTGATCGACTCTTCAGCTTCCACTCGAGTTTTCCAAGGGTGAGCCTGGCGTCCGCTGACCTTGAAGACTTTCTTATTTCATGTCTTACTTTATTTAAGAGACATAGATGTTATGTATTAGTACTTGTAGATTGTATTATTCTCCCTATTTTACTACTATATATCTAGATATATCGTGAGACTTACGTATTTGTTATTTTCGCAACTTAACTTGCTTCCATTTATGTATCGGTTAGTTGTTGGGATGAGGGTTCGCTTACCGAGGTGAGAAGGTAAGTGCCCACATGGCCTAACCAAAATGGGTCGTGACAACTTGGTATCAAAGCCCCAGGTTACCCGGTCTTTAATACAAGAGCGTGTCTAGTATAGTCTCGTAGATCGGTACGATGAGCTCCGTACTTATCTGCGGGAGGCTATAGGGCATTTAGAAAATCTCACCTTCTTTCTTCTCGTCTTGCTACTTTATTCAATTTGGTATCTAGAAAGATCAAATTGCTATCTGACTCTTATCTCTTCTCTCGTATGGTGAGGACTTGAGCTACGATGGCCCGAGGTCAGGTGACAGAGCCCACAGCTATGGCTGGCACCCGAGGCCGCGCTACAGTCAGAGGACGCGGGTGTCACACCCCAATCTCATCAGGGCATGATGGGCACCCAACCCTTACTTAGAGCTGAGCGAACCCTCTGGTATTAACACAATGAAACTGGACATATAAATTTTTTTGGAAATATAATAAAGTACTTTCAGTCAAACCATAGAAATTTGCGAACGATACTCAATTAATCAAAAGCCGAGTAAGTCAAACTAACTACATGGTCGCTTTACTCAACACATGACATCTCAACATACTAACCACAGATTTCGTCTACAAAGTCTCTAAGAGTAAACACCTGAATCATATGATTCGGGACAGGGCCCCGACATACCCATACACACATATGATAACCATAATGACTTGGCACTGCTCCAGGAAGAAAATGGAGTTTGCCAATCCCAGCTGATAGCCAACCATCCTAGCTGAATACTTTTACACACGCAAAACAATCCGGGACCGTGTGGCATGAACACAACGCCCTGTGCAAAGGGACGCGCACGAACAATGTACCGAGTATGTAAGGCAGCAGTAATCATAAAGAATGAGACATAAGCCATAATGAATGTATGAGAAATGACCTGTAATATGAATAGCCCCAAAGGCAATGACTAAAATGTAAATATATACCATACCCGGCCCTTTAGTAAGGGACTCGGTGAAATATAAATATATACCATACCCGGTCCTCTAGTGAGGGACTCGGTGAATGATATATTAACAGCATGCACGAGAAGAATATCATGAGCAACCATATGCAAACTAAACCATCATCTGAGACTCAATAGAATAATTAGAATGAACCGACACTTGAGAATCAAAGACAACTACCATGTCAAGTACCACTGAGAACTAAAATTCATTGGAGTCATAATGCAAGTGAGACTCATAAGATTATTTCTGAAACTCTTTGAATAACCTGGAAGCACCCTCGAATGTCACTATGGATTATATCAAAATAGGACTTCAGGAATCATAGACACTTATCAGGACATAATGAAATAGCTTATGGAAATCAAGAACATTAGCCATTCTTGTATCTCTAAGAATAGGAGCTTCTTTGGAGTTCATACGTTCGTCGTCTGTTTGTTTCATATAGACCATGCCAAAAAAGAAAGAAGGGATAGCCTTAACATACCTTTGTCGTTTACGCGCTTAAATCAACCTATGCTTCCAACACTGGCCAATCTACAATCAAGGTAAAGGAAATCGTAAATAATTCGCAAAGGGTTTGTACAATACTCCTTTAGGTTCGTAACCAACTTCCATAAATTCAAGCAGCATTTCTCCTATGTTACCTACTCCAATCCAAGTTTAAACAACTCCCAATCAATAGTAACAACATAAAAAAAATGGTACATACAAGTTGCTATATCAAACCAAGTAAGAATTATGCCACAGTCCCTTTTCAACTAATTCAAGATCATGAAATCTCTTCCCTTGAGTTTTAGTCCAAGTCTATATAGACAAATCTTCCATCAATTCTCTTTATAAACACATAGACATATATAGCAACATCAAGAACGTCTTAATCATGCTATTTACCATAATTTCCATCCATAAAAACATCTACATAATGTTATACCTCGCGTTTTGTACATTTGAATATTTCGAGTTAATGGCGGGGAGCTAAGGACGAGGTTACATTTTCTGGTTTTGTTTGAATGCGCAAGTCGCTTATAATATTATTGGCATGGAGTGTTAAGGGCAAATTTGGAATTTGGAAATGTCTACTAATTCATGACTTATTGGAGAAGCCATTGTGGCCGTGGGCCCCACTTATGTATTGACCATTGGTTGCAAGACATGCAATAAAACATGTGATCACCTTATGCTTTAGTGGCCAAAACACATTTGTGGAAAAAAAGATGACAAGACAAGACAAGTAAGTCATCTTTGTGACTTAAGGAAATTTCTAGAGATTTGAAGAAATTTGGAGGGAAAAGAGAAAAAAAAAAAAAAAAGGAAAGGAGGGGAACATGACCGGCCATGTGCCCATGCATATATATATATATATATGAGTCATGAAAAAGAACAAGACAACTTATCATTTTAACTTCAAGAAAATTCAAGAAGTTTGGAGAGAAAGAAAGAAAAGAGAGAGGGGCAGCCATTCGGCCAAGCAAGCTGGCCGAAGATGGTCCCTTAAGTTTGATGGTGAAAACTAATTTTCTCCTTGTCTTCCTACTAATTAGAAGGTCCTTGTTAACATGAGCTAGTTGTTGGAGCAAGCAAGGCATCCATGTGCATGATTCATGGCCTTAGCCGAGAAGAGGAGGTGAAGGAACAAGGTATGGTTCAACCTTATTTTACATGTTTTATGAGTGATTTGTGTATGTTGTGAAGTATGAAAATGAATGAAATTCATGGAAGTGGGGAGGTTGAAGTGTAGCCGTGTGGGTGTAGGTGTGTGGCCGTGTGATATGTGTGTATAGAGTGAGTGATTAATTGATTGATTTTAGCATGTTTGTGTGTTGTTGTAATGTGTAGAAAATGCATGAAACTCATGAGATAATATATGTTGATGTTGGGCCGTGTAGGGGCTGTTTGGTATGTAGGAAATGAATCCATATCATCTAGAGTTTTGGTTGTCGTCGTTATGAATTCCATGACGTAGAATGAAGGTTTGGTCACTTAAATTGAAGATAAGATTGTTGTGGGCTGATTTGGGATGTAATGTGATTCTAATGTAGTTCTTGAATTTATGGAAATAATGTTGTTAATATATGGGAGTGTGGATGTAGTTTATGAATTTGAAAGAAATAAATGCATTGTTGGTGTCCTTATGGTATTTGAAAGATTTCGGGTACTATGGTATGTTGTATGGATTGTCGAAATATGTGGAAATGACTTGTTAATGTTAGAATATATATTTGGAGATGCCATTGTTGGTTTTGTTGTTGATATTGTGGCCGAGTTCCATTCTCGGGTTGTTGTTGTTGAATTGGGCCGAGTTAGGATCTCGGGGATGGCGCATTTACAGGGGAAGTACTGCCGAAATTTTGGTAGACAAGTGTTACTTTGAGAATTTACTTTTAGATGCTCAAGTTAACATTTGGTGAATATGACCAAATTGTAGATGTTGGCGAAATTGGAGCTTGAATTTGGAGGAGCGTAAGGAGCGGAAAAAGGTATGTAAGACTTCACTTTCCTTCTTTGGCATGTCTTAGACGTAATAGGCTTGAATACGTGCCTCGGGGACAATTCCTTTCCTAGAAATCCGAGATTGAAATTAGTTACTATTCATTCAGTAGAATTGAAGTAGATGTTCACGAAAAGTTGAAAGAAACGTCTAAACACCTAGAACTTGCAGGAACAGGATCCGGCTACCCTAAAATTCTCATAAGTAATGTCATGAAATGTATTATGCGTAAATTGTATACGCCACCTCATTTGACTCGAGGTGGGCCCGCTATTCCCTAATTTCCTCCTATGGCTCCATTTGGCTTATTTCCGTACTACAGTTAAAGGAAACTTTTGGACATCTTTCCGACTACTAAGTAATAGTTGTTTTAACTAATCCCTCGATTCCAAGGCATGATTTTCTTCACGAAAGTTCCTAAATGTTTTCCAAAGTATTCATTGTTCTCCAAATCCAAGTTGTACGATTTTGAAAGTTTTTATGACTAAAACAATGACTATGATTCTATGATGACAAAGATGATGCTAAATATGAGAAAATGTCTATGACACGATATGCTATGATATGACACGATATGCTATGATATGATATGATATAAAATGATGCGATATGACATGTTCTATGTTCTCTTAATGTTATTCTCCGTTGATAGTCTCGCCTTATGATTATCGTTCCTTCAAGGTGAGACATGACGACCATGATTATTCCATAATGTAATCGGAGGTTTCCGACCTTACGTCACTCCGACGAATACATGACTTTCTTTTTGGGCTCTCATGCATGCCATACCTGTATATGTACATGGGTTGGGGGGATGGGATACATGTATACATGGGGGAAATGGGAAGGGATACTTGTTTCATTGCCACCTGGTCAGCTGGCTTATCATCCCGGACGCGGGATTTATGGGCGAGCCGGAGTATTCCGGCGCAATGTGGGCGAGCCGGCTTGTTCGGCGCCATGACACCATATGACCAGATAAGCATGCATGGCATCCGCCCTCAGGGGCACTCATATGCACAGGTTACAGCTTTATATTATATGATCCCTATGTACCGGTTACAGCTTTACATGATATGTTCCATACGTACAGGTTACAGCTTTACACATGACATGTTCCATAAGCATGTTTTACTCCCTTATACATGATATGTCTCATATGTACATGATACTCTCTCACATGATATGCTCTACATCTCCATACCTGTTGTTGCACATGATTACGTCTCTTTCTATGTTATCATCCATGCCTTGCATACTCGCACATTGCCCGTACCGACCCTCTTCTTCGGGGGCCGCGTTTCATGCCGCGGTGTGAACCGCATGAGCTGAGGCTAGCATAGAAGATGTCCAGCGGAAGTTGGTAGGCCTCCACTTGTCCTGGAGTGCTGCCGAGTCAGAGTATATGTGCCATGATGATTTGTTCGGAGTTAGAGACTTTGCAGACAGAGTCGTGGGTATAGAGTGTCAGCTTTGTAGACGGCTTCGCCAGTCAATATGTTATTATGTTTTATGTCACGGGCCCCATATGATGATAGTCTTTATTTATGAAAAAAAAATGGAGAGTATACCATGTATCTTATTCTTAATTGATTCACGAGTTTACATATGTAATAAGAGTCAGCGGGTTTGCTCGGCTCCGAACATGGGGTCGGGTGCCCATCACACCCTAGTAAAGTCGGGGTGTGACACATAACCCACAAAACAGTCCAACAAACAGCCCATGAGCCAACAACAACATCAAATACGATTTACGGTATAATTTTCGTAATTCTTTCATCTAGCAACGTAGATAAGACTTGGATAAATCAAATACATCTAGGAGAGAGGATTTCTTACCTTATATGACAAGAAATGATTTTCTTCCACCTTACTTCCCTTCGAGGAAAGCCCAAAGCGGAACAATAAAATCTAATTAGTGAGCAAAATCCCAATATTGTTCTTGAGAAAAAATTACACTCTTCTTCCGGAAAATACCATTTCACTGCTGCTACTACAATTCAAAGTCAAGTTGATATTATATCCATCTATGTTGCTGCTACGTAAAATAAAAGTCACACTAATTAATCCTCCAAACATAGAACTATATGTTTGTTGATGTATACTCTTGATGCTGAACTCCATGGAAATTATGTCGCCCCCTCCTTTTCATTATGTATAATAAAAATGAAACATCAATGTGAGGATCCTTTGCCCTTTTACACGTGTACCTTGGCTGGCCAAACTTTTTTTTTAATAGTCATCACTAATTTGACAAGGCACAACGTGCATGTCTATACTTGTAGGCTTGCAGCCCACTTAGATAAAACACGTGGACTATGTCCACTAATAGCTATCCAATGATATCAATTAATTTCTTGTTTTCCAATACAATTTCCCCATTACACACATAATTAATTTCTTGGTCTCAATTCACTTAAACATGGACCACTTTTAACACACTTCATATACTTATTATCATAATCGTGTGGTAGAACTCTAGTCCATAGCCTCTTTATACCTACACAAATATTATTCCCAATCACCGTCGTCATGCTTGTTAAGGCCTAAATTATTTTTGGACTTCATTCCTCATATACACCAAGTTCTTGATTTTCATGCTTGAATATAACCAAATGCTACGGCCTCGGTAAAATCGCTAATGTTGAACGGTTCAATTTCTTGGTCCAAAAATA
>NW_026718309.1:0-21811 GCF_029784015.1 Lycium ferocissimum
AGGGATCCAAAAAAAAATGGGCCCCAATAAGATCCAAGATAGTTAATGATATCCTAAGCGGATCACCAAAACGAGCGTCCGTACCCCGGCATGAAACGGCCCCCCGAAAAAAGGGGGCCCAAAAATTTGACCGAGCATGTAAAGCATAAAATATAGTAAACGGATCATACCAAATAAGGGGGGAAAAAACTAGCACAATAACCAAAACCACAAGGCTTCCCTTTTGAAACATAAATCATTTTTAATATCATACCCAACCCTTTAAAGGGACTTAGTGACATAATTAGATAATCACCCCCGTACTTTGATATATAACGTGTCCCCCCAGGGGGGACCAAAAAATCATATAAATATACATATACGTGCCCTTTGCCCCTCTAGGAGGGACCCGTGAATAAAATATATGCCACCCGCCTCCATCCCCGATCATCATATCATCGTGTCATCATATCATATATATATATAAAAACGTGTTTTCCACCCTAACTTTCCAAGGGGGAGGGCCCCCGACCCTTACCAGGCCGAGCGAACCCGCCGACTCTCAAATACTAAAACATGCCGGGCCCTCAAATCATATCAAAAGAATTTGAAAATTTTTCAAAAAACAAACATGCCTTTCATTTTTTGTCAAACCAAATAAAACTAGATCGTAGAAATCTGAAACATAACGAACGTAGAGGCTAATAATACATCGCTTACATACCGCTACAAAACCGACATCTCATACACACGACACTTCCGCAAAGTCTCTACCATAATTTTAAACCATAAAAAAGCCCCGATTCAAAAGACTTGGGGAAAGGAGCTCGCCAATCCAAATGGAAATTTTCCGCAACATCACTTACTCATCCGGGGTCCGGGGGTAGAAACGCCCCCCGGGGGGCCGACAAATGTACCGAGAGAAAAGGGAAGATACAATGAACAAATCCAGTCACAATCGAAACAAGTCAAAACACAAAGCCGGATACCGGGGTTTTCCAAATACAAACAACATAGATAAAGACAAATATAACCATCAATCCCAAAAACGCTATTTTCTTTGCATTTGCCCGAAACCAAAATAGAACATATCATACGACCGACATCACCGAGGGGATTCCCCTAAACCAAGGTTTTTCAAACCCAAATGGGATTTCCCTAAACCCAAACGGGGTTTTTCCAAACCAGGGATTTCCAAACCAAGTGGAATTTTCCTCCCCTGGTTTGCCCCCCCACCGGGTTTGCCCCACCATGGGGTTTTTCCCCACCCCCCGCTCCGATACCCCCCATCACATTCCGTAATCCATACATATAAATAAAACGAGATATATAAAAGACCCGGGGGGCCCGGGTTAGGGGACACATCATAACACCATAATATATAACCCCCCCCCAAAAGGCCCCGGGAACCACACATTCTCCCTAACGATGGCGCCAATAACAAAACCCGCCCGGACCCCGAACAATGTAACAATAGAACGAGGGGTTTAATCGAGTAACCAAATAGTTTTAAAACATTTTCAAAATTTAAAGGGTTAATCGAAACGAACCATCATTTATAAGCCAAAAATAGTCAAATAAAATTTTTCTTCCAATACCCGGGAGCATATAAACCAACTTCGTAAACCATAGTCACGTATCAAAATCACATACATAAAAACCTTTTTCACTCAACCATAAATATAAATCATATTGGTGGGAAAGGTAGTCTTTTTAATTCTTTTAAAAGCCATGAACTAACAAGAAAGTCGGGACCCATTGGGCAGCCAACCCCCCCTCCCCTTTTGAAAATTAAAGTCATTATACGTTATGAATCATTTCCGAGCAAACAAAGCCATCCGGTTTCGTCCCGGGAAAATTCGACGTTCGTAGTTACAAAACCTTTTGAAAAAAAATTTTTGCAAAAAATTTAAAACCAATCATACAAAGACATATAAACCATAGCTTGACCAAAAAGGATGCCAACATCAAGAAACAAATTGAATATAACCATGCTCACTTTTTCGAATAGAATTACCCCGTTTTATAATACGTCATCACTTACTTGCGTCTCAGTGATGCCAAGTGCTGGTTAAGGTAAGTTTATACATACCCTTACCCGTCTGCCACGAACTCAAGTCTCACTTTCCTCAAAATCTACAATAAGGTTATTAAGTACCAAACATTAGCCATAAGCACTTAAGAACCCAATCCCAAGCCACTTATTTATGCAAAATTAAGCAAGATTTCCATAAGTTCAACAACCCCTGCATTCAACTCCGCCAATATTATCAACAACAATACCAACAACCATATAAGCAACATCAATAATCGATTCAAAACGCCTTCTAACATTAATAACCCTTTCGACACAATTCAACAACATTCCATCCACTACATAATGAAACCAGAAACCCTCCAAGTTCAAGGAAACAACACAACACATTTTCTTCCTTCCGAATTCATGAGCTACATTAATAATCCATTACTTCCATAAATTCAATAAACTATATAAAATTCCATAACAAGCATAAAACAACTATAACTTCACGTTGAACCATTAAACTTTCATTAGCACCATAGAATCCACAACACAACAATCAAACATACTAAATAAATCTAGCTCATTCCTTGTCACAAAACGACCCCATACCACTACCAACATCAACATACAAAATTGCATAATTTCCATTCATTTCTACACACTATCCCTCCGTTTTAATCCGTTAAAATTCTAAATACACTCGTTAACAACGAAATAACCGTATTCATACCTTAAGCATACGGCACAAGTTATATCACCGTGTTTTTCGCATATTCGGAAAACTTTGAAATAATTGTGACTTGTATGTTATAAGTCAATGTTTTGATTTTAGTTAGCATGTTTATGTTGTGTTATGGGAAAATTATTGGTGTGTAAGACGTCGGAGAAGGCGAGGGGCAAATTTAGAATTTTGGAAATTAGTTTCGGAAATTACAAGACGAGAATTTTAATGAATTGGGCCAAGAAAAATTGAACAAAAATTTGAAGCCCAAGTTGAGGGGTGGCCGGCTATAGGCCTTGGCCCAAGCCCATTTTAAATGGTCATGTGAACTTCATGTGACCATTTAATCAAGATATATATATCTGTTATATCCCGTGTTCTCGTATATTTGGAAAATTTTGAAATAATTGTGACTTGTGTGTTATAAGGCAATATTTTGATCTTTGTTAATATGACTATGTTGTTTGTGAAATCATTGGGGTAAGACACCGGAGAGCACGGGGGTAAATTTGGAATTTCGAGAATTAGTTTCGCCCGCACACACTTTTTTAAAACGATGGGCCACATCGTTCCAGAGTTACGGGGCCGAAAAAAATGGAAGAAATCATATGTACAAACCGAACCCACACTTGAGGTGGCCGGCCATAGGCCTTGACCCACAAACATTTTTATGTGATTAACATGTGACCACTTAATCAATACGTACATATCCATACAAAGCCTTAGAACCTTCAAGAAAAATCATTTAACACAAAGCAAAAAATTGAGAGCAAGTTTGAATGGGCATTCGGATCCGAGCACCACAAAGGGAATAGGTAAAAAAAATTCCAAGCCTTGATTCTAATCCGAAATCTTGTTCTTCTCATATTTGTAGAGTACGCAAGGGTCTCCAACGTGATATAATTAGTTTGGTGAAAGGAGCACGTAAGGTACGATTTGAAAAGGTAAGAATTTTGCCCTTTTAATGTTATGGAATTGGTATGAATATGATAAGGATTGAGAATAGACCCAAACCTCGTGGTTTTGATGTATGCATAAAAATCGTGGGTGTGTGTGTGTGGTGTGTTTGGCCGTGTGCCATAGGGTGTAGACAACACATATATTCAAGTTCAAATCTTGTTAGCTTGTGTTGTTGTGATCACAGTCACATCATCAAACATAAAGCCATATCACACTTGAATTGGCATTGGGATTGCTTGTATGTAATTACCGTAACAATCATACTTCCGAGATATTTTACATGATTTTATATAATGATGAAAGTAAGGTTCCAAATGTAATAATTATGATTGTTGTTGATGAGTTTGCATATTAAAGTAAATGTGAAATCGACACATAATTTCTTATACAAATACATTGGATGGAATATCAAAGGAAATCAAATAAATCGGAAATTATGAATATCGTTTGGAACTTTTGGAATATTTTCGAAAAAATATGGAATTAGTTATTCTGAAAAATATAATATAGCTCATAGAGATGAAGTTCAAATAACATAATAAGACATTCGAACGGTGTAGAATCATAAGCAAACACTTCCTTTTCGCCATAATGTACGGAAATGATTACAAACCAAGTAAAGGAAGTTCTTGTTGACTTGATGGGCCCACCTCGGGTCAAGCCTCGGGGATGATTTACATATATAGGGGAAGGCTCCATAAAATTATCGGTAGACAAAAACGGAGCCATTTGGATTCATTTACGAAAGATACAAAGGTTTATGCGTTCTTATATCCAAAGGCAAGCATTTTGATTCAATTGCGGGAATGAATAGTAACCAAAAGCAAACTCGGATTTCTAGGATGTAATTAGTCCCGAGGTTCCGTTTTTGGCAGAGGTCTAGACATGCCATAGGAGAATCGGAAGCGTTACATACCTTGCGGACGTCTTATGCTCGTCGAATCTCAATTCCCGTTTCATCAAAAAATGGCTAAATGGTCATCTTTACCAATTACTATTCATGCAAGTTGACATTTCAATCTTTGGTTTCTAGAGAGCAATCTAACCGAAATCTATGTAAAGGTGATCTTCCCCTATAAATATATCATGTAGATTCAACTAGACCTAAACGTAGCAACAACAACCCCCAACAACATCAATAACATTAACAATCACAACATAACACAGATAGTCAACTTTTCAACATAAGGCGATAGTTTTCATTCCGACTTCACACTTATCATCCAATACCAACGATTTTCATACTTATCTACTAATTCAAGGTTATTCAAACACAATTCGGACACACTTCTTATTATTTCACAAAATGTACAAAACTCCCATCAAACCATATTCCATCCAAAACTTCCAATTCTCAACATAAATATTCATAACATTTTGGTTATCTTGACTTCATAAATCATAATCACAATTTCACATCTAAAACCTTACTTTCATCATTATATAAAACTATATAAAATCACATAAATTTCTCATAACAACATACAACCAACTTTCATGCTAACTTAATTCATTAAACCTTTCTTTACATCACAAACATCACCACAACACAACTAACAACTAAATGAAAATTAATTCATTTCCATTATAATTCCATGCACCACATGCCCATACCCATATTCCAATTTCAACCAAATGTTATTCAACTTTCATTCTCAACATGAATCCCACCATAACTACAACTAGAATACAACACAAGAATTCAACCATCATGGCCATGCAACATACACACTCACACGGCCTTGACATACACACACATGCACTCCATGCACACACAACGCAATTTCCTTAGTTTTCACTTCCATTCCAATCATTATAACATCTCTAAATCTTCCATAATATAAAAGAACAAGATTCTTACCTCTTTCTTGAAATTTCAACTTTCCACAAACGTGGTTCTTTCGCCAAACTAATTATACCACGTTGAAGAGCGTCTTGAACTTAGTAGGAATCCAACAAGAAATGAATTTTTGGACCAAGGATTAAGGCAAGAAATTTTTTTTTTCTTCCTCTTCTTTTCTTTCTTGGCCATTTGGCCTTTCTTGCTCTCAACTCTTTCGTTTTTTTTCTTGAAACTTCTTGAATAAAAATGAAGATAAACCTCCTTTTATTAATTAATTAGGCACATGGATAATTAATAAAATCATGTGTGTTGGGCCACATTCGCCGCCACCCCTAAATCTTGGGCCAAATTTTTTTCCTTTTTTTTTTGAGCCCAATAACCTATGGACCTTTGTATAATTCCCGAAATAAATTTTCAAAATTCCAACTTTGTCCCTTAACCTTCCTCGATAATTCCACACTAATGTTTCCATAGCCGACTTATTCCTACTAGTAAGATCCAAATATGGCCTTACTTCTTACAAGCAAAAATTATTCCAAACTTCCCAAATGTGCAAAAATGCCGGATATAACAATGTGAACTTCATGTGACCATTTAATCAAGATATATATATCCATGCCTAGCCTTAGAACATTCAAGAAAAATCATTCAACACAAAAAAATTGAGAGAGCAAAGTTTGAAGGGCCATTCGGCCGAACCACAAAGAAAGAAAAAAAAAATTCCCAAGTCTTCAACTTCAATCCAAAATTCTTGTTCTTGTTGAATTCTTGTCAAGCTCAAGACGCTCTTCAACGTGATATAATTAACTTAGCAAAAGAGCGACGTCTTTGGAGAGTTGGAATTTGAAGAAAAAGGTATGAATTTCATGTTTTAAGCTATGGAATAGGGTTATATGTTATAATGATTAGAAGTAGATGAGAATTATGGAAGTGTGGTGTGTGTGTGCATGGTGTGTGTGTGCATGGCGTGTGTGTGTATGAAGAGCATGTTGGCCGTGAGCCATGTTGACATGGAAGAGAATGAATTCAAGTTCAATTAGTTTGTTAGTTGTGTTGTTGTGATCTTAGTAATGCAAATGAAGGTTTAATGACTTGAATTGGCATTAGAATTGCTTGTATGTGATTATGAGAAATTATGTTAATTTATGTGATTTCATATAAAGTATGGAATTAAAGTTCTAAATGTGAATTATGATTGTTGTTGATGAGTTTGGAAGGAAAACAATGTGATTTGGAAGCGTTGTTGCAATTGTGGAAGCTTTGGATAGAATATGGAAATTGGCGGGATTGTTTGAAATTATGAATAATGTATGGAACGTTATTGGAATATGTTCGAATAATATTGGATTAGTTAGCGAATATGGAAAATGTTGATATTAGTTTGATATTGTGAAGTTTGGATGGAAATTATTCAACTATGTAGAAAGAAGACTTTTGTGTCATAATATAGTTTGTGATGATTGTTGATGTTGTTGGGTTGTTGTTGATTGATATTTTGAGCCGAGATGATTCTCGGGGATGTTATATATATAGGGGAAGTCTGCCGAAATTTCGGTAGACCAACATGACCTTAAATTGAATACTTAGAATCTATAACTTACCTTTGGTAATCTTGACCATTTGTAGATTCTGGGCGAAACGGGAATCGAGTTTAAGCGAGCGTACGACGCGCGTAAGGTATGTAAAGCTTACCCATTCTTCATATGGCAGGTCCTAGACCTACTAGGCCGAAAACGGAACCTTGGGGATAATCTGCTCCTAGAGATTCGAGTTTGATTTTAGTTACTATTCATGAAAGGCGCAATTGAATCAAAATGCTTATCTTTGGATATAGGAATGCGTAAACCTTCGTACCTTTCGTAAATAAGTCCAAATTGCTCCGAAACTATACCGGATAACCCTACGGAACCTAATGTTGGCAAATTATGTCCGCCGCCTCAACTTGACCTGAGGTGGGCCCGCAGGTCCCGAAAATTTCCTTATTTGGCTTATTTGTCTTATTTCCATATAATATGAAAAGGAAACATTGCCTATGATATTAAGGTCCGTTTGAAGTGCCCTATAATGTTATCTGAACGTTCTTCGCTATGTATAACACTAAATTTCGGAGAATGTCCTATGATGTATTTTTCGAGAAATTGGTAACTTAAAAGTCCGCGACTTTTTGTACATTAAAAGAATTGTCTTGATACTTATTTTTGAACTTATAATACTAATGTTTATGCTTATGAAAAATTATGTCTTTGAGTTATGGAATTTATTTTTAATATGCATTATGGTTTACGCACTACTGCTGCTCGTGCCGGTGATTATGACTTCGATCGCCAACCGGGTTTGTAATCGTGCGCCTTATGATAAATTCGGCGGTATGTTGTGTTCCGGTTTCCGAGACCTCGCCATAGGGCCGGTCACCGTATATGGAGTTATCTTTGTGATATGGCTAATGATATGATTTGTCTGATTGACGCGATATGTCGCGATATGATATGTGTGATATGATATGATATGGTTGGGGTTTGTGCGGAGATTTGAAACCTTAAGTATGTTGTGTTGTGGCACCAGTGTCGGGTGGTAGCCACGTTCCTGAGCGTTATGCACGATTTTGTTTTGCACTATTCGTATATGTTTTAGCACAGGTTTGATACGTGATTTGGTATTTTCTCTTTGTACTCTTATTTCACCTGCTGTTTGAATTTCTGTACTCTATGCTTTACATACTCAGTACTTCTTTCGTATGACCCCACTTCTTTCGGGGGCTGCGTTTCATGCCCGCGAGTGCGATATACGTCCGGAGACCCGCCGGTGTAGGCTACACACATTCTGAATGTCTTGGATTGCTCCTTTTGATCCGGGAGCTCGTTTGTCGGTATATATGTTTCCGTTATGTATATGCTTGGTACATTTGGACTATTTGGGTACGACGGGGCCGTCCGTCATATGTTTCGTTCGGAGTTTGTAGAGGCTGTAGTCATCTATGTGGGTCGAGGGTCCTATGTATATTTATTTTGGTTGCGATGAAGGTTGTATCCTTATGCGGTCTGTTTGGTCCGGGAGGCCATAGCGGCCCATATGTCTACATATGTGTATATATGTGTTCGGCGATGTATATTCCGCCGCTCTTCTGATTTTGATGTGGTTTATTATGTCCGCGACCGCTTAAATTGATATTTATTTTTACGCCTGCTTTAATTAATAATTATGACGTCTGAGCTACGATAAATTCTGATGATTTGATATGAATGTCCGTCTGGGTGTCCAGATAGGGCGCCAGTCACGGCCCACGGGGCTGGGTCATGACAAAAGTGGTATCAGAGCGGTTTGTCCTCGGAATGTGTCACGACCCAACCCCGTAGGCCGTGACTAGCGCCCGAACTGGGCACCCGTACGTACCAAAAGCCAAAGATAGTAACTCAGACATTTAGAAAAATTTGGGCGGAGTTTCCTCTGTTTTTCTTACTAACCAAAATTTACCTGCACACAGAAGATACCAACAAAGACCACACCGGGCCAACATGTCCATATATACATATATAGGCGAGCCGACAAGGCTGCCGCGGTGAATAAACCGCCCAAACATACAATACGTGCATATAGCTGTACAATTATCGCCACACCCACAGACATGTCTACAGACCTCTACACAGAGTAACAAAGTCATATGACGGGACAGGGCCCCGCCGTACCCTGAACAAATATACACAAATGTAACAAAAGGCTGTACCAAAATCTGGGCTCCGGGCAAGGGAGCTCTTCAAGATAGCTGAACAGGGAACCTAAGCTGGCGGCTCGCTCAAACGTGTATCAGCACCTGCGCGGCATGAAACGCAGCCCCCGAAGAAAGGGGTCGATTTTAAAATGTACCGAATATGTAAAGCATAGAATACGAAAACGGGATCGTAATCGGGCTGGGGTTCGGCGAACAAATATAGTAGCAACACAAATCGAAGTTGAGAGAATCGAAGACTTGCCTTAAATCGTGTGTCATATATATCCGTGTCATGTCATAATATCATCATATATACATACCGTACCCGGCCCTCTAGCGAGAGACTCGGTGAAATGTCGCATGCGTACCGTACCCGGCCCTTTATGAGGGACTCGGTCGTACCCGGCCCTTTCGGGACTCGGTGAATAATCACATCATCGTATACCGTACCCGGCCCTTTCGGGACTCGGTCGTACCCGTCCCTTTCGGGACTCGGTGAATAAATCATATAAGTATCACGTATAGTACTCATGGAATCATATGCACATAACCAAGAATTAACAGACTATTTTCCAGAATTCGAGGACCAAATATGTTTACCGACACTCAGAAGTGCATAAGCAAGTTTTAGATTGATCGGAATTAGTAAGTGAAAGTTATGAGCTTCCGCGGTCGTTTTACGTGTCGAAACATGTCATACAACTCAATGGAATAGTCAAACAACTATCTTTTAGTAATTAAGATAATAACTAAAAGCTTTCTTTAAGTTTCGCTTAAGTACGTCAAACAGTGTGTCATAAGGAAATCTCGGAATACGTGGGCCCCCTCGGTCAAGTTGAGGCGGTGTACCCAATTTGTCATCGTTAGGCCTGATGGAGTCATGTACTAAAGATTCAAGGCCATCTAATTCCATTTGGACAAGTACTAATTGTTTAAACGATCATTTGAACAAAACATGAGTTTCTTAGTTCAATTCTATTGAATAAAAAAAGAGTCAAATTCAAACTTGGGTTTTTAAGAGTAGAGTCGTCCCCTAAGCTCGAACCTTGGCCTAACACACTTAGGACATGCCAAAGGAAGGAAAGGAAGTGCTTTACATACCTTATTGGCTTCTTACGCCTTTCCAAATTCACTTCCCGTTTCGCCAAAAATCTGCAAATGGTCACATTGACCAGTTACTATTCATGAGACTTACAATTTCCAAGCTTAACCAATATTGTTCTATAACAATTTGGGCAGCATCTCCCCTATACACATAACATCCCCGAGATTCAACTCGGCTCATTTCAACAACAACCAAACCAACAACCAAGCTACAACATCAACAATCAACTCAAAATACATTCTAACATCAATAGCTCTTTTTCTACATAATTCAACAACATTCATAATATTCCAATATCTTACCTCAACTACTTACATTCAAACCGACATCGACATTAACGCTCATGCGTTCAACTATTAGTCCAAACCCATTCAAACCATATGTCATAGCACTTAAGGCAATTCGTACAATTTTTCCAACAATCCAAATATTATTCCATTGCACCCGAAATGGTCCCCAAACCCGAGAACAACATCAAATGCACTCTTCTCTTCCAAACTCATGATTTACATCATTAATCTACACACTAGCAATGTAATATTCATAAATGTAAAAATTACATAAAATTCACATAAACTTCCAAACCATCTCATAACCAACATAACATTATTCTAAATCATTAAACTTGCGTTTTTCATCATAGAATACATAACGACAATTTATTCATTTCCAACTACACAAAAAGGGAGCCATTCGGCCAACCTCATATATACACACACAAAGATGATTTTCATTCTTTTCTTCACACTACAACAATCAAAATATGCTAACTAGAATTAACTCATTGCCTTTAACACAACGTACACTCACTCGGCCAAACCCATGTACACGGCTTCAACTCCAACTTAGTTTCTATCATGAATTTCTTCCTCTTTAGCATGCTACAACACATATAAACCATTCATAACACATAAAACAAGATTAAAACTCACCTTTCTTCTTCACTTTCTAACTTGTCCAACGTTGGTAGATAGAGAAAACGAGCAAACTATTTCCCGAAACAACAACGCCACGTTGCTTAGCACCCTTGAATTAGCAAGTTTGCTTGAAGAATTTATTTTTTTCTTGATCAATTCTTGATCTCTCTCCTCCTCTCTCTTGGCCGAATATGGCCTTTATTTTTCTCTCAAGTTTTTCTTGAAAATTCTAGATGTTAAAATGATGAAGATGATCACCTTGGTCATCTAATATACAATTATACTAAACTTCCATGTGGCCTTGGCCCACATATCATGTGGCCGGCCACATGCTCTCTTTTTATTTTTTTTTTTTTTTCATGTAATAAAATGACTTTCCAAAAATGGAACACTTTCCAAAAATAGTTTTTGCCCCCAAACGTTTCCTAAATACTTCCATGCCAACAAAATCATACCCAACTTATGTTTTTAAAACAAGCAAAAGTTTCCACATCACATCCCGAAGTAGTCTTGTCCTTAACTTACCAAGGTTGACTCGAATTATCCCGACGTGCGAAATACGGGATATAACATCCTTCCCCCCTTTAGAACATTCGTCCTCGAATGTTCAACCAGTCTTATAAAGTCGTATAAGAATTTCGGGGGTTTCCCTTATTGTCATCTTATCATCACGCCTTTCGTAGAACACCCAAGTCCGCCCCTTAGCCAACTCAGTCTGATCGTCTCGCTTAAACCATTTTATACCCAACTTGTCGCACTTCAATTGCATTTCCCTGGGTTACTTCTTTGTCTTTACTTCAACCCTTCTATTAACCCTTCTTTTACCCGTATCGTCCTATTATCGCATATTCACTTTGTTCCCGCTTTCTAACATCATCCCCTGCAAGATCTCTACGATTCGTTTTTCAGCACTATTTCAATTTCTATCTTAGTTTTCACCCTTTTCTCGTTGGCTCTGTATCTTATAAACTCGTCCCGGCAAGGAACTTTACCTGTGGCCCGAGTATCCGTATCCAACATTTTGTGGTATCGATTGTCTCTATTCAACAGTTGTATTTCTCGTGCCCACTTCCCCCCTTTTGGGGTGTACTTATCATTACTTAATCATACTTGCCTTATTTCCATGTCCACTAATCTCAGTCGACCAACACTTTTGTTCCGTCATTTTAATTCCCGTGTCGTTAACCTTTTTATTTTTCTTCCTGTTTCCATGTATTATTGTATCAACATTTCCTAAGCTTAACTTGTCATGAGAACCACATCAGCTTGCTGGAAACATTTGTGCCAGTTATTTTTCTTTCCAATCGAACTTCGTCATCCTGTCCGACTTACTCCCTCCGTATGCCATCACGTTGTTTGCCGGAATACGTTCACCCGCTAACATAGTCATGCGCGGAGTAGCACACGCTTTCCGGTACACATATGTAACTGCCAATATTTCACTCACAAAGGATCCCTCAAACACCCCCAATTCCAGAACTGTGACGCCTCTTCTTTCTTTCCCCGGTCTAGTCCACTCCGGCCTACGCGACTTTTGAAAATATTCGTCTACTCGGTATATTCTAAGTCCCTTTAAGCTACCCTAGCTCCCCATTTACCTTCCCGGCTGAAATTGTAAGGCTTTCAAAAACTTCCCAGGGGGGTCACCCATCCTGGAATTTCCCTCACTCTAGCACGCTTAACTTCAGACCTTCGATGGAATACGAGGCTCTAGCGCCGGTATACTCGCGTTTTCTTCACCGCATGACCTTCGTCGCGTAACTTAGAGTAAAGCAAAGTCTTGACAGGTTTCCGGACGCCCTCGTGACACAGTTACCATTTTGCCCTTCACTCGATTTTCCCTATTCACTATCACTTATGGGTAAAACCATTCTTCGTCTTAATCTCCCGAGTTCCCAATAGCGACGGACACACCTTAACCGCCGTTATTTATACATACTCAGTTATCGGCTTCTAAATTCCCACCTATTGCTATTTAATAACATTCACACAGTAATTGTACATACATAAAAATATTACAACAAAGGTTCATATACCTGTATCCATACGGTCTTTGCGTCCTTGGTCTTGCCGCCGGACAGTCGGAGCATATATGCGGTTCGAAGGACCGCTAGTCATGAGAAGGGAAACTGCTGCGAAACGCCTCTGCCGCGGCCCGCATATGCCGGCGTATCCTGCCGAAGGGCGCGTACGGGCATTCCCGCATAATATGGCACTCACGGCCACAAAAATAACAAGCATCGGTGGCAAAACGACACTCCCCAAAGTGAGGCCTACCAAACGAGAACACGGGGGCAAGTAGTGGCCTCGGCCGACCCGAACTCGCGTTTGCGTGTGCATGCCGTGAACCGAAGCCACGGAGCGCCCTCGTGGAGAAAATCTGCACTACCGGTCTTTGTCAAATCTCCACATCCGGAAACCGCGGGCTTGCACTATTTAAT
Source organism: Lycium ferocissimum (assembly GCF_029784015.1). Lineage (NCBI taxonomy): Eukaryota > Viridiplantae > Streptophyta > Magnoliopsida > Solanales > Solanaceae > Lycium > Lycium ferocissimum. The sequence goes on from NW_026718309.1 coordinate 13,696, forward strand.
AACGGGCGAGAGGAAGACCCGGTTGTCTTGTCGCCAACGCCCGAGAACTCCCCAATATCCGATCTACCAACCATTTGGGGCCGGCCCTGAACAAGCAAGAAGTAACTCCCCAAATGGCTGGCGCGCCCCGGTCGGTCCTCCATGTTTTGTCCAAGCACCCGTGCAATATCCTGTGCAACTGAGAGGCCATCGCCATATTTTCGCCTTTTCTGTCGAGATAATCATCCCGGCCCAAAATAAGGTGCAAAAAACACGGTCGGTCATGTCGACCACAATATGAGGCGCGTATCAACCCATAAGAGAATCAAACCCTCCTCCAAGGCTATACTCCCGAACACTCTGCGTCTCCCTTCGGACCATTTAAGAATCTATGAACTCGGGCTCGCCTCGTCTCCGGCGGAAAGTGCGCCAAAAGGCCTCCACAAACTCATCCCATACCTTGCCGGAGCATTCACGCCCCTCGATAACTCCCGGGACTCGTACCGGTTAGCGGCTATATCATACAACCATAACACACGCAAACTCACGGACTCCGTCTCGAAGCCTTAATCAACCGCGGCGTGCACGCATACCGTCCGATGAACTCCGGGGGTCTCGGGCTTTGACCGAAAAACTGGCGGATTACGGTCAAGAAATAGCGGGCCCTCGACTTGTCACACCCCGACCTCACTAGGGTGTGATGGGCACCGACTCTCGCTCGAGTCGAGCGAACCCTTAAACATTCGCATAATAAAACCTCGCCATTTCGAAAATTTTTAAGAAAACATGAAATTTTTCAAACAACAATCATTATCTCGGAAATACAAACTCTTTTTAACATTTACAATCTACTCGCACTTCCCGACGCACTCTCCCACAGACACCGTCGCAAAGTCTCTAACATATGCTAAAAATCATGACACGAACACTTTGACTCGGCAACACTCCGAACTGAGGTGGAGCTCGCCAATTCCGCGGGAACAACTTCTAGCAAGTCTTCTCTTCATCTGGGTGTACCTGCGTGGCATGAAACGCAGCCCCCCGAAGAAGGAGGGTCAGACGGAATATGTACCGAGTATGTAAAGCATTACTAAAGCGTAAATCGGGAAAATACGACAAAAAGCAAGTTTAGGTCACACGACATGAATTAGATATTTAAATAAAATAGTCCGGACGGCCGCTTCGGCCTAACAATAATAATGGTGGCCCCTTCGGGCATTGCCGCTTCCGGCATGATGATAATGATGATAATAATAATAATAATAATAATAATAATAATAATAATAATAATAATAATAATAATAATAATAGTAATAATAATAATAGTAATCCCCTTCGGGTGCGCCGGTCCAGCATACGTCTATCCCCGGCCCCATCGGACATGCTGGTCCCGACGTAAAATGATGGCCCCTTCGGGCATGCCGGTCCGACATACGTCTATCCTGGCCCCATCGGACATGCTGGCCCCGGCATAATCCTAGCCCCTTCGGGCATGTCACTCGCGGCATACGGCTACCCCCGGCCCCATCGGGCATGCCACTCGCGACATAATACTAATCCTAGCCCCTTCGGGCATATTAATAATAGTAATAATAATAAAATATCGCACCCCCTTCGGAGTGGTTTTTAAAAATTTAAATAAAATACCACACTCCCTTCGGAGTGGTTTTGTACGCACCCCCTTCGGAGTGGTTTTAGAAAAGCCTTCGAAAATAATATATCACACCCCCTTCGGGGTGGTTTAAGAAAGCTTTAGAAAATAATATATCACACCCCCTTCGGAGTGGTTTTGAAAAGTTTAAATAATAAAATGTCACACTCCCTTCGGAGTGGTTTTGAAAGATTTAAATAATAAAATATCATTTAATGGAGTCATCTATGAAGTTTCAAGACAATTCGATCACATCCCTGCAAGTTACGGGCGTTTGAACATTTTCCAACAAAATATAAAGATTCTAGTTCAATCGCCGACCGAATGAATAGTGCTCAATTTCAGTTAATCGACTTTCGATGGATTGTAATAACCCCCGAGGCTCAAATTCAAGCCTAGTATACCTAGGACATGCCAAAAGAAGGAGAGGGATAGCTTCGCATACCTTTCGGACGTCTTATGCTCGTTCAATCTCGAATCCCGTTTCGCCAGAATTTGCAAATGGTCATGTTTACCAATTTGTCAATAGTAGCCCTTTTTGCTTTCAACTCTTCCATTCTTCACTTGTCTACAAAAATTTGGGCAGCATCTCCTCTGTAAATACACCGTCCCGAGAATTATGGCTCGGCCCATATCAACGACAATCAAACCAACAACTACATCAACAATATCAATAAGCAATTCCAACTGCATTCTAACATTAATAACTCAATTCTACATAATTCGACGACGATCATGCATATTCAATTCAACTCCATATATTCAAACTCATATCAACAATCGCATTTCATTCCTTCCAAACTCATAGACTACATCGACAATCCGCATGTTTACAACATTCTTTCTATAAATTCAAGAAAGCATATTACGATCGCATTAGTTTCCAAACGGCTCATATGATTACAACTTTAATCTTGGATCATTAAGACTCCATTTTCCATCATAAAATTCACAATACCACAACAATTAAAATACTACATCAAATCAGCCCACCTTCGGCCATCACAACATCATATACGGCCACAACTTCAACATTATGCTACAACATTATATTTCATCCATGCACATAAATTCTTGAGACATGCTTCCAACAAATTTCAATAATTTCAATCTAAACTAAAATCATTAAGCTTCCACTTCTCACCATCAATTTCGGTACAACAACAACCAAAACACAAGATAGAACTTGCTTACCATCCTTTTTACAATACAACACACACATGCACGGCCCTTCACACCACACACACCCCCACGGCTTCCACACAACTACACCCCATTTCCATGTTTTTCATGAATTTCACTCACTTCCACATTCTATAACATACACAAACACTAAATAAAATAATTACAACATAATTTCCACACACATATAGGCATGCACGGCTACACCTCTATAGTCTTGTTCTTGATGAATTTCATTCATTCTCATACTCTACAACCTCCACAACCATCCATAACATAAATAGAAAGGATGAATTCTTACCTTTTCCTCCAACTTCTTCACTTCACCCAATTTTCCAAACGACGAAACGAACGACTTATCTTCCGAAATAATTATTCGACGTTGGAGAGGACCCTTGAATTAGTAGGAATACAACAAGAGAATAATTTTTGGGGACAAAGTTTGAAGAGGCAAAAGTTGAAGGCCATGGCCGAATGGCCATGGTTGTTGTCTTCTTTTTTTTTTTCTTTCTCCTTTCTCTCAAACTCTTGAAGTTTCTTGAATTGTTGAGTCAATACGGCCCTTCCTTTTTTTTATTTACTCAATTTAGCCCCCCATGGGCCTTGGCCCAACCGGCCACCCTTGGGCCTCTTTTCATTTTCATTTTTTTTTTTTTTTTGGCCCACTTTTATTTCATGACAATTTGTAACTCATGAAACTATTTTCCAAATTTCCAATTTTGCCCTTGGCCTTCCTCGATATTTCCACATCAATATTTTTCATGAACAACTTATGTAGTGAACACAATCAAAAACATGGCCTCACTCTTAACTTCCCGCAATTATCTTGAATTCTCCAAATGCATAACATGCGGGATATAACATGACTGTCACGTCCGTCTACATAATCACCCCCTAAACCGTACCTGCGGGCCTGCCCCGCCACAATCCTAGTCAACAACTGGACCGCGTCTCGCATGGCCCTATCTTCCGCCCCTACCTGGGGAGCTGGAGGCTCGGGCCGGGGTGTAGCTCGCTGGCGTCGCTCCGTGTCCTTCCGATGGTGACGGGGTGGCAGAACTGACCGACCGGGGCACAATCTCCGGCTCGGGCTGGGCATGGGCCCTAGTAACTCTCTGGGCCCGACCGGTCTCTCCCGGGCAGACTTGCCCATGCGGGCAGCCGTTGCCTTTCTTGGAGGCATCGGCGAAAACGTAACGATTCGTTAGGAGGGAGTCATCCCGATAATACCGCTCTATCGCACGATCTAAGATCGAAGGAAGGGTAGTATCCTAAATGTCCGTAGCCTCCTCGTTTATAGATGTGGTGCACAACACACGATAAAGGACTCTACTAGACACGGTCCGTAGACATTCCGAGGACTAACCGCTCTGATACCACTTTTGTCACGACCCAACCCCGTAGGCCGTGACTAGCGCCCGAACTGGGCACCCGTACGTACCAAAAGCCAAAGATAGTAACTCAGACATTTAGAAAAATTTGGGCGGAGTTTCCTCTGTTTTTCTTACTAACCAAAATTTACCTGCACACAGAAGATACCAACAAAGACCACACCGGGCCAACATGTCCATATATACATATATAGGCGAGCTGACAAGGCTGCCGCGGTAAATAAACGGCCCAAACATACAATACGTGCATATAGCAGTACAATTATCGCCACACCCACGTACATGTCTACGGACCTCTACACGAGTAACAAAGTCATATGACGGGACGGGGCCCGCCGTGCCTCGAACAAATATACACAAATGTAACAAAAGGTGTACCAAAATGGGGCTCGGGCAAAGGAGCTCTTCAAGGTAGCTGAACAGGGAACCTAAGCTGGCGGCTCGCTCAAACGTGTATCAGCACCTGCGCGGCATGAAACGCAGCCCCCGAAGAAAGGGGGTCAGTACGAAAAATGTACTGAATATGTAAAGCATAGAATACGAAAACGGGATCGTAACGGGGTCAGTTCACCGAACAAATATAGTATCAACACAAATCGAAGACGAGAGAATCGAAGACTTGCCTTAAATCGTGTGTCATATATATCCGTGTCATGTCATAATATCATCATATATACATACCGTGCCGGCCTCTAGCGAGGGACTCGGTGAAATGTCGCATGCGTACCGTACCCGGCCCTTTATGAGGGACTCGGTCGTACCGCCCTTTCGGGACTCGGTGAATAATCACATCATCGTATACCGTACCCGGCCCTTTCGGGACTCGGTCGTACCCGTCCCTTTCGGGACTCGGTGAATAAATCATATAAGCATCACGTATAGTACTCATGTAATCATATGCACATAACAAATAATTAACCAGACTATTTTCCAGAATTTGAGGACCAAATGTGTTTACCGACACTCAGAAGTGCATAAGCAAGTTTTAGATTGATCGGAATTAGTAAGTGAAAGTTATGAGCTTCCGCGGTCGTTTTACATGTCGAAACATGTCATACAACTCAATGGAATAGTCAAACAACTATCTTTTAGTAATTAAGATAATAACTAAAAGCTTTCTTTAAGTTTCGCTTAAGTACGTCAAACAGTGTGTCATAAGGAAATCTCGGAATACGTGGGCCCCCCTCGGTCAAGTTGAGGCGGTGTACCCAATTTGTCATCGTTAGGCCTGATAGAGTCATGTACTAAAGATTCAAGGCCATCTAATTCCATTTGGACAAGTACTAATTGTTTAAACGATCATTTGAACAAAACATGAGTTTCTTAGTTCAATTCTATTGAATAAAAAAGAGTCAAATTCAAACTTGGGTTTTTAAGAGTAGAGTCGTCCCCTAAGCTCGAACCTTGGCCTAACACACTTAGGACATGCCAAAGGAAGGAAAGGAAGTGCTTTACATACCTTATTGGCTTCTTACGCCTTTCCAAATTCACTTCCCGTTTCGCCAAAAAATCTGCAAATGGTCACGTTGACCGGTTACTATTCATGAGACTTACAATTTCCAAGCTTAACCAATATTGTTCTATAACAATTTGGGCAGCATCTCCTATACACACATAACATCCCCGAGATTCAACTCGGCTCATTTCAACAACAACCAAACCAACAACCAAGCTACAACATCAACAATCAACTCAAAATACATTCTAACATCAATAGCTCTTTTTCTACATAATTCAACAACATTCATAATATTCCAATATCTTACCTCAACTACTTACATTCAAACCGACATCGACATTAACGCTCATGCGTTCAACTATTAGTCCAAACCCATTCAAACCATATGTCATAGCACTTAAGGCAATTCGTACAATTTTTCCAACAATCCAAGTATTATTCCATTGCACCCGAAATGGTCCCCAAACCCGAGAACAACATCAAATGCACTCTTCTCTTCCAAACTCATGATTTACATCATTAATCTATACACTAGCAATGTAATATTCATAAATGTAAAAATTACATAAAATCCACATAAACTTCCAAACCATCTCATAACCAACATAACATTATTCTAAATCATTAAACTTGCATTTTTCATCATAGAATACATAACGACAATTTATTCATTTCCAACTACACAAAAGGGAGCCATTCGGCCAACCTCATATATACACACACAAAGATGATTTTCATTCTTTTCTTCACACTACAACAATCAAAATATGCTAACTAGAATTAACTCATTGCCTTTAACACAACGTACACTCACTCGGCCAAACCCATGTACACGGCTTCAACTCCAACTTAGTTTCTATCATGAATTTCTTCCTCTTTAGCATGCTACAACACATATAAACCATTCATAACACATAAAACAAGATTAAAACTCACCTTTCTTCTTCACTTTCTAACTTGTCCAACGTTGGTAGATAGAGAAAACGAGCAAACTATTTCCCGAAACAACAACGCCACGTTGCTTAGCACCCTTGAATTAGCAAGTTTGCTTGAAGAATTTATTTTTTTCTTGATCAATTCTTGATCTCTCTCCTCCTCTCTCTTGGCCAAATATGGCCTTTATTTTTCTCTCAAGTTTTTCGTGAAAATTCTAGATGTTAAAATGATGAAGATGATCACCTTGGTCATCTAATATACAATTATACTAAACTTCCATGTGGCCTTGGCTCCACATATCATGTGGCCGCCACATGCTCTATTTTTCTTTTTCTTTTTTTTTTCATGTAATAAAATGACTTTCCAAAAATGGAACACTTTCCAAAAATAGTTTTTGCCCCAAACGTTTCCTAAATACTTCCATGCCAACAAAATCATACCCAACTTATGTTTTTAAAACAAGCAAAAGTTTCCACATCACATCCCGAAGTAGTCTTGTCCTTAACTTACCAAGGTTGACTCGAATTATCCCGACGTGCGAAATACGGGATATAACAGAATGTCTACAGGCCGTGTCTCGTAGAGTCTTGTTTATCGGTGTGTTGTGCACCACATCTATAAACAGGAGGCTACAGGACATTTAGGGTGTTACCTTTCTTTGAATCTTAGATCGTGCGTTAGAGCTGTGATATTAGGATGACTCTTTTACGATCAATTGTTATGTTTTTCGGAGATGCCTCCGAAGAAGACGACGGCTGCCCGAAGGGCGGCGAAGGCGGATGAGACTAGTCGGGCGCCGAGGGTTACACGGGCTCGTGCGCCGGACTAGACGGTATTGTGCTACACTCGGAGGGTTCGACCACTCCACCGCCGGGGGGAGGCTGGAGTAGGTCCCTCAGCGGCCCCAGCGATGCAGGCGCCTGTGCCTCCAGCTCCCCAGCCCGGGGCAGAGGATAGGACACTGAGAGAGGCTGTACAGTTATTGACGACACTAGTAGCAGGTCAGGTTCAGGGACGCAGGCCGCGAGGTGACGATGATGATAGACATGACAGTCTGCGAGTTCGTGATTTCTTGACATGCGGACCCCCAGAGTTTTTCGGGTCCAAACCCGAGGAGGACCCCCATGACTTTCTCCAGCAGATGCAGCGCTCGTTGAGGTTGGTCAGGGCTTCAGAGACCGAGTCTGTCGAGCTAGCTGCACATAGACTACGGGATGTTGCTCTTAATTGGTACGAGTCTTGGGGACTATCCAGGGGTGAGGGTGCTCCCCCAGCCACGTGGGACGAGTTCACAGCCGCTTTTCTTCGTCACTTTTTGCCCCCGGAGTTGAGGAGGGCCAGAGTTGATAGATTTCTGCATATACGACAGAGGGGTCGGAGTGTTCGTGAGTATAATATGGAGTTTAATTCTCTGGCTCGATATGCACCAGCTCTAGTGGCAGATATGGCCGATCGGATGCACCGCTATGCGTCAGGGTTGGACCGCTATTTAGTTGACAATTGCATGGCGATGGCGTC
>NW_026718310.1:0-13474 GCF_029784015.1 Lycium ferocissimum
GGTTTAGCTTTGGAAATTGGGATTGCAAATTTAAAAAAGATTTTGTCTTTAAAGGATTCTACGTCTAAAAATGGCCGTAACTTTCGTAGACAGAACCGGATTGCTTTGATATGCTCGTAAGTGATTCTATAATGTATAATGACCCTTAACTTTCATGGGCGGGCCTGGATTGGGTTGATAAGTATCCGTGGGCCCCAAGACTTTTCTATGTTTGACTCTAGAGACTTTTTAAAAGAACTTAATGTGGCTATCGTCTTGACCCTCGAGCGCCTATTACTTACTTATCTATCGAGTCTGTAACGATGACTATGTTCTTGGTTTCCATAAGCTATGTCATATGATTTTGATACGTACCTATGATTTCTAAAGTTCTACTTGATATGTTCCCGAGTGATCTTTAGAAGAAACTTGACTTGACTATTGTTTGGTTTTTAAATGAGGGCTCGTTTTGATTATTCTGTCGAGTCGGTAATGATGATGTGTGTGCATATGGTTTCTCACTACTCTGCTCGTGCGAGCCGTTATTACACTTTTCACTCTGCCCCGACCGTGGCATGTATTCGGGGGCACGACTCCACCGCATTACTCACGCGTCCCTCACTAGAGGGCCGGGCAGCATGTTATATGTATATTATGATATTCACGCGTCCCTCACTAGAGGGCCGGGGCACGTTATATGATATGATGATGGGAGGTGGCCGTAGATGGCATATGATGACTTCATTCACCGCGTCCTCACTAGAGGGCCTAGGCACGTTATATGTATACGATATGATGATTTTACGACCGTGTCCCTCACTGGGAGGGAGGCACGTTATATGTATACGTAATATTTATTACATTTACCGAGCGCCCTCACTAAGAGGGGCCGGACACGTTTTACATGCATATGTACATGATGATTATTTTCTTGTGTCACTCAGTCCCATAATGAGCTGAATATGAAATGGATACGTATGATTTATGTTTCAAAGGCAAGCGTTACGATTTTCTGGTTATGGTACTACTTTTTCTGCCCTCCTTGTTTCAGTATGATCCTGTTTACTGTATTCCATGCTTTACATGCTCAGTACATATTCCGTACTGACCCCCTTTCTTCGGGGGCTGCGTTTCATGCCCGCAGGTACAGATACATGTTTTGGTGATCCGCCGGCTTAGGATTCCCATCTGCTATCTTGGAGTGCTCCTTTATTCCGGAGCCTATATTTCGGTACACATTCTTCCATTGTATATATATGTACATGTTTATTCAGGGGTACGGCGGGGCCCTGTCCCGTCATATGGTTCTCATATGACTCTTAGAGGTCTCGTAGATATATGTGTGGGGCTGCGGGGGTAGTCTTCATTCGGCTATGTTTGTGTTTTGAACGTTAGCGAGGTTTATGTCGATATGTATATACGTACACGCGATGACATGCTTTTTTGTATGTAGAAGTTCGATTATGTTTGTTAAGTTCTGATTATGTTCATTGTGGGCTGATTATAGCTAATAGATGTGTACGGGTGCCCGGCTCGGTGCACTAGTCACCGCCCCACGGGTTGGGTCGTGACACATAAGAGGTACGAAAAACAAGATAATAATCGAATGCCAAAATGCTTACTTTGAAACGCAAATCACGCATATCAATGTACGTATCATATCCGACGCATGACTCGGCGGACGGGAACATGATCGCCACCCCGTCTTTGGCGCCATAACACATCATACTCCGGAATATTGCATAACTCCGTAACACATCATACTCCAAAACACATTATACTTCGGAACACATCATATTTCGTAACACATCATACTTCGGAACACATCATACTTCGTAACACATCATATTTCGGAACACATCATACTTCGAAATATAGCATAGTGCGCACGATGACATAACCGGCCCGGGACTCGGCGAAAGATGTAACAATAGTGTGCACGAGTAGAGTAGTGAGTAACTATATGCATATAAATCATCATTACAGACTCAACAGATAAGTAAGTAATCAACGCTCGGGGGTTACGACGATAGTCATGTTAAGTTCTTTCAAAATGTTGTTAGAACTATACAAAGGAAAGTCTCGGGGACCATGGACAGGTACCAAACCAATCCGAGCCCGCCTATGAAAGTTAGAGACATTACCCGTTATAGAACCCTCTACGAACGTATCGAAGCGATCCGAGCCCGTCTATGAAAGTTAGAGACATTATACGACATAGAATCCTTTAAGAACACGAACTCTTTATGCAACATCTATTATCCAATCATACAAAAGACACAAGGACCATAGCTCGACTATATTAGGAATGCTAACATCAAGAAGTGAATAAGAATCGTAGACATGCTCGGATCTTAAGAATGGAGTTACCCCAAGGCCCGTATCATATCTTACTTACATCTAGGACATGCCAAAAGAAATAAAGGGTAAGTTTTTACATACGGTCCACCTCTTATTAGCTACGCTTATTCGTCCGAGCTCGTAAGCCTACCTTAAAAGGATTCACACTAACGTTAGACTCTTTCCGCACACTTGTTTCAAATTTCAAATCAAACTACTCTATATTCGCCGAAAAATCGCGCATCTCCCCGTTTATATGCTAGCCCAAAATTACAATTCAGCAACCAATCAACAACAACAATAATACCAACATCAACAACACTATTATTCATACCAACGTATTCCATAAACGTCCCACACGACGTTTTTCAACATACAACAACAATATGCACTTTCTTCCATCCCAATCAAAGGAGTATAATCTCATCAATACGCCAACCATGTTAGATACCATTTTTATATGTGTAAATCAGTCCATCCACACGCGCCACAACACGTCAAAACAGCCCATAAACACAACAACTACAATACAACACTCTATGACCTTTTCTCCATGACTAGTTTTATTTTTAAGGCTTGTTAGACCTTCAAATAAACTCAACATAAAAGATGGGATAAATAACATACCTTATGCTTGAAAAAAAACTCAGCCACATCAACCTTTTTCCAATACCAAGCTTAAGTAGAAGCAAGAACAATCGCCTTTCACGGACTAGTTTGGCGTAATCTTGTCAAATTCTTGATTTATCGGACTATAATGTTTGGGAGATGTTTTGAGAGGCTTCTAGGACTCTTTGAAATGTTAATATGCTGAAAAAAATGGGCTGATGGGGTATTTATAGCCCCCCTAGGTCAGTTCCACCGACTTATTCATGTGGGCCTGGCTAACCATTTGGATGTACTGGGGTCTTGCTCTTAAAATGGCTATAACTCTTGATTCCGACATCGTGTGAGGGACCACGACATATGGTTGGAAATATCTTTCAATTATCTACAACTTTTATTCTTGGTGTTTTTCCAAATTCCAAACTTATAATGCGGATTTTGCCCCTCCAAGTCAAATCATCCGAAAACGTTTCCTTAAACCGTCCTTTTGGAGGGCTTATGTCCATATTTGGCTTATGGGTCCTTCTTAGGACTTGCTCAACTTTCCATGTACTACTTGTATCACTTATAATATATCCTTTACAAAATCTCGAACATGTGGCCCCACCAACTCATGGTTCCAAGGGCTATCATCGAGTGATCATGTTAACCGATTTCTCCATACACTCTCCAAATGTCATATATATGTTCTTATGCTCGGATAACATAATCTTCATCCATAATCCTTGTGTAACTGCGCTCTCCCGAGCTCATACTAAGCCGTCCCAGATCTTGATAACGCGAAATTTTCCAAGGTGTAACACCAGGTCTTCCTCCAGAAAGAGAAATTAATTTTGCTATTGATGTGTTGCCGGATACCAAGCCTATTTCCATTCCTCCTTATCGAATGGCTCCGGCAGAGTTGAAAGAGCTAAAGGCACAGTTGAAAGATTTGCTCGAGAAGGGGTTTATTAGACCCAGTTCATCACGGGGAATTTCGTCCTATTTGTAAGAAAGAAAGATGACTCCTACGAATGTGCATTGATTATAGGCAGTTGAATAAGGTGACCGTAAAGAACAAATATCCTCTTCCAAGAATTGATGATTTATTTGATCAACTACAGGGCGCTAAGTGGTTTTTCAAAATAGACTTGAGGTCGGGTTATCATCAAGTGAGAGTTAAAGAAGAAGATATTCCCCAAGACGGCTTTCTCGTAACGAGATATGGCTATTATGAATTTCGGGTGATGTCATTTGGGCTAAATAATGCCCCGGATGTTGTTCATGAATTTAATGAATAATGTATTTAAGACCCTCTTGGATCTATTCGTAATAGTATTCATTGATGATATTCTGGTGTACTCGCGAGAATCGAATATGCCGATCATTACGCATTGTTCTTGGAATTCTTCGAACTCGAGAATTGTATGCTAAATTTTTGAAGTGCGAGTTTGGCTAAATTCAGACATTCTTGGGTCACGTGATTTCGCATGATGGCATTCGGCTGACACTCGAAAATTGAAGCTGTGAAGACTTGGCCAAGGCCTATGACCTTTCTGAAATTCATAGTTTTCTGGGATTGGCAGGTTATTATAGAAGGTTCGTAGAGGGCTTTTCATCTATTTCAGCCCCGTTGATGAAATTAACCCAGAAGTCAGCTAAATTTCAGTGGAATGATGCTTGTGAGCGTAGTTTCCAAGAATTGAAGGACAGATTAACTTTAGCTCTAGTCTTAACACTCCCAAAAGGGCTAGATAGTTATGTTGTGTACTGTGATACTTCTGGTGTTGGATTAGGGTGCGTGCTAATGCAGTACGGTAAAGTCATTGCTTATGCTTCGAGACAACTGTGGAAACATGAAAAGAAATACCTAACCCATGATCTCGAATTGGCTGCAGTTATTCATGCATTATAGATGTGGAGACATTACTTGTATGGTGTGCATGTTGATATCTATACAGATCACAAGAGTCTCCAATACATTTTCAAATAGAAGGAGTTAAATTTGCGGTAGCGGCGTTGGTTAGAATTATTGAAAGATTATGATGTGAATATTTTATACCATCCCGGAAAAGCAGATGTGGTAGCCGATGCGCTTAGCCACCGATCAATGGGCAGTCTATGTGAAGTTCCTTCAGAGAAGAAAGAATTGATTCATGAGCTCCACCAATTAGCTAATCTGGGAGTACGTTTAATTGATTCAGGTGGTGCAGGAGTTAGTGTTAGTGATCCCACAGTTTCGTCCTTGAACATGGAAGTAAAAGAGCGGCAATATGAAGATCCTCAATTGAACCATTATAGAGATACATGTCATGCAAAAGAGGAGTCTCCATTTGAAACTTCTATGGATGGGATTCTTAGATACCGAGGCAGGCTATGTGTGCCAAATATTGCCGAATTGTGTCATTGGATTCTAGAAGAAGCTCATTATTCTCGGTATTCTATTCATCCAGGAGCGACAAAGATGTATCATGATCTCAAGATGGTATATTGGTGGGATGGCATGAAAAGAGACATAAGATTTGTAGCTCAATGTCCAAACTGCCAGCAAGTAAAGATCGAACATCAAAAGCCAGGAGGATTATTGCAAGCGATGGAAATTCCTACCTGGAAATGGGAAGTGATCAATATGGATTTTATTGTGGGGTTACCTCGTTCCCGAGGCAAGTATGATTCTATATGGGTGATTGTGGATAGATTGACGAAAGCAGCTCATTTTCTTCCTGTCAGAACTACCTACTCAGCGGAAGATTATGTGAGGTTGTATATCAAGGAGATTGTGAGACTTCATGGAGTTTCGATATCCATTATCACAGATAGAGGAGCACAATTTACTGCCAAGTTCTGGAAATCTTTTCAAGAAGGTTTAGTGTCATGACCCAGCCCCGCGGGCCGTGACTGGTGCCCTACTTAGGCACCCAAACAAACTTACGAACTGAATTTTTATACTAGGACATATCCGGGGTTCGACGTACATTTTTCGTACCGATAGGCCGATAGCGACGTCGTACAAATACGGTAAAACGAATGCCGTCCAAGCGGTCGCCGTGCGAATCATCGGATCAAAATCAAACCGGCGGAATGCACATCGCCCGTACACACACATACATATAACATATGGGCCATATCGGCCATAGTAACATACGGTCGCTTAAGGACGCAAAACGAATCACATTCGAACAGACCGGACCCATGACCCACAATGTGACTACGAGCCTCTACGTACAAAACGAACATACGAACATTTGACGGACGGGGGCCCCGCCATACCCAAACGGATAAAAACGTACGATTTAATATACATAAGCAAATTAAATATATACCAAGTGTGGGCTCCGGATCGAGGGGAGCACTCCAAAGAATGAAAGGGTAGCCTAAACCGAGAATCACCCAATCAAGCGTACGTACCGCGGCATGAAACGCGCCCCCAGAAGAAGAAAGGGGTCGATACGAAAGAAGTACCGAGTATGTAAGCGAGCGAGGTACGATAATCCAAATCATGGCCGAGTCGAAGATACGTAACAAATACGAAATAGCGAGGATCAAACCCGCGCGGAATGCAAATGTCTGAGAATGCAAATAAAAAATCATGCATAACGCTCGGGGAACGTGGTCACCCCCTGACGCTGGTGCCACAACACGTCATACTCCAGAAGTTTTCAAATCTCCGTACAAACTCCGAACACATCACAATGTCACGCGCATATCAAATCGTCATAACAGATCAGATGCCATATCACATCATAACACCATAAACGGTAACCGGCCCTATGGCGAGGTCTCGGAAACCGTAACACATCATACTGCCGAATATGTCATAATGCGCACGATCACGCGCCGGCACCGCAACTAAACCATAATAATTGGCACGGCGGAGTAGTGCGAAACCATACGCATATCAAGAGTAAGTCCTAAGGCCCCGGATACATGATCTTATATACATATATAATAACTTCGGAGGGCTCTAAAACAAGTGTCGAGTTATTCGAATTTACATACAAAGGTCCCGGACTTTGAAATTATCAATTTTTCTCAAAAACACATCGTAGATCATTTTCAAAAATTTTAGCATCATTCATAGTAACGAACTTCCAAATATCATTATCGGACATTTCAAACGGACCTTAACGTCATAGGCAAACACTTCTTTTTCGTAACGTACGAAAATGAGCCAAACAAATCAAATAAGGGAAGTCTCGGAACTTGCGGGCCCACCTCGGGTCGAGTCGAGGCGGCGGACATAAATTTCAACGTTAGGTTCCATAAAGTTATCCGTGATAGTTTCGGAGCAATTTGGATTCATTTGCGAAAGGTACGAAGGTTTATGCATTCTTATATCCAAAGACAAGCATTTTGATTCAATTGTCAATGAATAGTAACTAAAATCAAACTCGGATCTCTAGGAAGCAGGATTATCCTCAAGGTTCCGTTTTCGGCCTAGTAGGTCTAGGACATGCCATAAAAGAATAGGTAACTTTACATACCTTGGTTGCGCCTTATGCTTGCTTATTCTTAAATCTCGTTTGTCAAAATCTACAAATGGTCAAGATTACCAAATGTAAGTCACAAGCTTTTAAGAGTTCAATCTTAACCCTTATTCGTCTACAAAAATTTGGGCAGCATCTCCCCTATCGTATAGCACCCCCGAGACGTAGCTCGGCTCAATATACCAACAATCACAATCCAACAACATCATCAATAACAACAACAACACCAATAATCGCTACAAACATATATTAGCATAAATAGTCCCTCTTTCTACCTAAAGCATTAACTATCATTCCAACTTCACGCTTTCCATCCAATATCAACGTTTCCATATTCATTCACGAATTCAAGGCCGTTCAAATACAATTCGGACACATTTCTCAAAATACACAAGGTTTCCATCAAACCATAATTCATCCAAAACCTCTTAATCTTCAATATGCATATTCATAACATTTTTCCATCTTCCAATTTCATAAATCATAATCACAATTCACACCTAAGATCTTACTTTCATCATTATATAAAAATTATATAAAAATCACATAAACTTCTCATAACAACATACAACCAACTTTCATGCTAACTTAATTCATTAAACCTTCCTTTACATCACAAAAGCCACAACAACATAATTAACATACTAAATGAATTTAATTCATCTTCCCCACCAATACAACTTCACACGGTCACACATACTTATACACACCACACGGCCACACCCCCTCTTCACACACACACACGCCCATGCACACACAACACAATTTCCATAATTCTCATTCCATTCCAATCATTATAACATACATACATCTTCCATAACACAAAAGAACAAGATTCTTACCTTTTTCTTGAAATTTCAACTTGCCGCAAACGTGGTTCTTTCGCCAAACTAATTGTACCACGTCGAAGAGCGTCTTGAACTTGTTAAGAATTCACGAAGAACAAGATTTTTGGATCAAGATTGAAGGCTAGGAAATTTTCTCTTTTTTTTTTCTTCTTTCTCTCTTGGCCGATGCCTCTCCTCTCTTGTTCTTTCTTGTTTTGTCTTGATTTTTCTTGAATCTTCCACATGCTAACTCCTTATATTATTTAGCACATGGAAAAAAAAAAAATTACTCATGGGCTTGGCCTTGTAGTGGCCGGCCACCCCTTCTCTTGGGCCTTAATTTTCTTAATTTTTTGCTAAGCCCAATTCCTTAAGAATCATATTTTTGTAAATTCCCGAAATAAATTTCCAAAATTCCAATTTTGCCCTTGGCCTTCCTTCGTATTTCCACACCACTATTTTTCATGAACAACACACACACCACATGAAATCAAAGCATGGTCTTATTCTTACAAATCACCATCATGTCCAAATTTCCCGAATGTGCAAAAATACGGGATATAACATTTAGGTACTCAAGTGAGGCTCGGCACGGCATTTCATCCGCAAACTGATGGACAAGCCAAACGTACCATTCAGACCTTGGATGATATGCTACGAGCATGTGTACTAGATTTTGATGGTAGTTGGGATGATCACTTACCCCTTATCGAGTTTGCATATAACAATAGCTACCATTTCAGCATCCAAATGGCTCGTATGAAGCTTTATATGGAAGGAACTGCAGGTCTCCAATTGGATGGTTTTAAATAGGAGAAGTACAGTTAATAGGCCCTGAGTTGATTCAGCAAGCCGTAGAAAAAGTCAAGGTGATTCGAGATTGATTGTTGACAGCCCAAAGTCGCAAAAAATATTATACGGACAACCGCCGACGAGACTTAGATTTTCAAGTCGATGATTGGGTATTTTTGAAGGTGTCACCCAATGAAAGGTGTGATGAGATTTGGAAAGAGAAATTAAGTCCTCGATACATCAGACCCTATAAAATTATCCGCAAGGTGGGTCAAGTAGCTTATGAATTGGACTTGCCTTCAGAACTTGAATTAGTCCATACAGTTTTCCATGTCTCGATGCTCCACAAGTGTGTTGGATATCCTACGAGGATTGTGCCAATAGATGATGTTCAAGTGACAGAAAAGCTGGTTTATGAAGAAGTGCCCATTGCCATATTAGACCGGCAAGCACGAAGACTTCGGAACAAGGAAGTGGCTTCAATTAAGGTCTTATGGCGAAATAACAAATGAGAAGAGATGACTTGGGAGGCGGAAGAGAAGATGAAATCCACATATCCGCACTTATTTCAGCCTTCGGAAGAGATTCACGATGAGACATCGAGATTATGAAGTATGCACGTTTTTGTTTTATGCACATGGGTCGTGTGTGGCCAATTTATATTGCTATTGTGTTGTGGGCCTGTGAGGCAATGTTATTATGGGTTGTTGTGATAGGATGGTAGTACCGTATTACGGGGGGAGACTGGCGAAATTTTTATAGAATCCCGATGACTTAACATTCGAGGACGAATGTTCCAAAGGGGGGGAAGAATGTTACACCGTGAAAATTTCCCGTTAGCGCAAAGTTAGTAGACTAACGAAGGGTACGACGTATACGGTGTTTTGATAAGTAATAAACAGCCATTAATGGTCCTAGTTAAGATTTCCAAAGACATTGGAAGTAGGAGACAAAAGTTGTTAAGGAAAGCAAGTCATAAGTTGTGTGTCGGGTAAAATTACGAGTATCGAGTTAATGACGTTCCAATGATGCTTTGAGGAAGAAGTAATAGCGTCCCTTAGATTGATGTGGAAGTGTTGAACAAGTGTTAAGAAGATTCCATAAGGATCGGAGATCAAACGAAGTGACGAGAACAAGATCGGTGGACGATGGACTAGATGCTCATTATACGGGTATTTTGTATAATGGACATGAACCATCACCGGTGAAGATCCTCAACTGGTGGGATTATACGGTCAGTTATAGGGACCGTATAATGGACCGTATAGTGGTCACAGAGAAGAGGTTCCGAATGGTCCATTTCACAGTCACTTATACGGACCGTATAAGTTTATACGGACCGTATAAGTGTCCGTATAATTGCCCGATGGATCAGATTCTGAGTTATTAAAAAGGGACCCAAGTTCATTAATTCATTTTACTTTCACTCCACTTCTCTCTAGAACCCTCTAGAACTCTCTCCACTCTTCATCCACAAGAAAACAAAGGAAATCAAAGGTCAATATCAAGAATTCAAGTGAATTAAATGTATGAAATTCATCAAAGTTCATCCAAGCCAAGAAATTTCAAGGGAAGTGAACTAGGGTTTTGGGTGCAAAAAGAGTATTCCACTAAAGACTTATTCTACCATTATCTAAGGTAAGTTTTATGGTATTTCTATGTTGTTTAAGGTCTTGAGAAGTTAAAACACTTGGATTTTAAAAGAATATAGAAAATGGGTCATAAATGCAAGAATAGTGCCATTGTTGAGCCATAGTTTGGAAGGAACCATGAATATGAATATGTTGTGATTGTAAGTAGGTTATGAATAACATCTAGAACCTAGAATAAGCATTGTATGTGAAAGAACGTAATAGTGAAAGATGACCATGATTATGGAGGATTGAAGTGAAGTTGTGAAATGTGGGCAATGCAAGTGAATGATGATTGTTGTTTATGATATTGTGATTGTTGCTATGGATGTTTGGGAGTTGGTATTTAATAAAAGGAAAGTCATATAAACAAAGAAAATACGCAATTTTCTCTAGCTTTAGTAAGCACGTCTTTGTAATTGCTTAGCTAATGTCGATGCGAATTCTCTTGAAGGTAAAGACGTGAGCATTAAAGGAGAACGAGCAAGCAATAGAATAGTTAAACGACAAAGGTATGTGAGGCTAGTCCTTTCTTTCTATGGCATGAATCTTATGGCATGAAATTCCTTCCTCTTCATAAATTCCCTATCTTCAAAGAAACTAAGAGTCCTTGTTCATGAATAGCCTTATAAGATAAGAGATATACTATGAGTATGATAATGATGATGATAAGTGTTACACCTCGGAAATTTCCCCTTAGTATATAAGTATGTAGACTCACGAAGGACATGACATATACGAGGTTGGATAAGCAAGAAGTAAGAGATTAACAGACCTAATCAAGATTAAAAGGCATCGAGTTGAAGCGAAAGTCGTTAAGGGAAACGAGTTATAAGTTAGTGTATTGGACGCAAACTACGAGTATGGGGTTAGGGATACTTAAGGATGTTGTGGAGAAGAGTTATTACCTCCCTAGATTAATAACGAAGTGATAAACAAGTGCAAGAAAGGTTTCGTAAGGATTGGAGATCAAACGAAACGACGGGGAACCATTCGGTGGAGCGTGAGTTCCACGGTTAGGTTCACGGACCGTATAGTGTTCCACGGACCGTGGGTGTGTCCGTGGAACAGCCGGCGACGAATGTGGCTGGCTGGTCATGAACCACGACCGAGTTCCATGACCCTGCTGGGTTCACGGACCGTGGGTGTAAAGTGGAAGTCCCTAGGTCAGACTCTCGAGTCTTTAAATGTTAAGTCCACTTCATTTATTTCATTTCCCATACACGACTTCAACCCTCCCACACCTCTAGAACCTTCCAAGTATATCATCCATAAGAAAACCAAGGAAATCAAAGGTCAAAAACATGATTTGAGGAAAATCAAACCTAAGAAACTCCATTAAAGCTACCAAAAATCAAGGAATTCCAAGAAAGAAGAAATAGGGTTTTGTGCTAGAAGGTGTATTAGCAATCAAGGTTTATTTCTCCACCAGTTGAGGTGATTTTTATGAACTTTACATGTTATTTGAAGTATTATTAAGATGAAACACTTAGATCATGAAAAAGTATGGAAAATGGGTTACAAATGGGTGAATAATGTCATTGTTGAATAGTAGTGGAGGTGAATCATGAAAATGACTATGTGAAGATTGTGAATGCGTTATAAATGATATTTAGAGCATGGAATAAGTATTATAATTGAACAAACACGACGATGGACTTTAGTCATGAATATGGAGTATTGAAGTAGAATTGTGAGATACGAATTATATGAATAAGTGACAATTGTTGTTAACGATATTGTGATGGTTGTTATGAGTGTTGGAAGTTGATATGGAATATGGCGGAAATGTAGTATAAACAAAGGAAACATTTGCCCAATTTTTCTTTAGCCACAAAGGCACGGTTTTTGTAATTGCCTAGCTAACGACGATACGAACTCTCTTGAAGGTAAAGGACGAGGACATCAAAGGAGGGTGAGCAAGTATAAAGTAGTTAACGACAAAGTATGTGAGGCACTACTACCACCGCCTTCTAAGGCATGAATCTTATGTATGAATTTCCTCTTCCTTCACGAATCTTCTACGTTCCCAGAGATGAAAAGTCTAAGTCCATGAGTAGCGAGACTGTACAAGAAATATGCTATGAATACAGTAAGACTCACAGAGACCACGTCTGATGTTCTTACGGATCGTGATGATGATCACGATCGTTGGCATTCCTCTTATATGTACTCACCTTATATTGTAAATCCTCCCAAGGTGAGATATGCGCTCATGCTCGTTTCCATAACATGACGGAGTTCGACCTTACGTCAGCACATCGCGATTCCATGGGACGTGATGGAGCACCGACCCCACATCACGGGCCGGCCCGAACCCGGCGGACTCTGTGCGCACACATAAATATTTTCCGTAAATCTATAAATCGAATAATCATGAAATACACATTAAAGCTTTCATATTTGACAAAATACGTAATTATACACAATTTACTTACATAACAAAAATCAACATGTCGTGGAGGGAACGCGGCCCGACGACATGCTCATACCCGCGCGGCCCCCGTACGCGGGGTCTACGGCACGGATCGGAAAATCAAATCGAACGGACTGCGGCTAGCGGTACTCGGGAAAATGGAGCTTGCCACCTGCTGGAACGTCTTCTATAATCACATCGGCTAAATACGGGAGTACACACGCGGCATGAAACGCGGCCCCGAGACGGGGGGTCGGTGCGGATAATGTGCGAGTACGTAAGGCATGCGTACAATTAAACAAAGCGCGCCCCGAAACGACGGAACTATCAAAAAAATACATATAACTCGAGTACCGGGCACCTCTACATACCCTGTTAAAAAAGGGGTACAGAAGGTAAAAAGTCAAACAAGGGAAA
>NW_026718311.1:0-13144 GCF_029784015.1 Lycium ferocissimum
CCATGACCTTCAATATATAATCTGGAGTAAGTTGAAGTACGGGCAGATTTCAAAAACGCCCTCATAATACATCTCTCACCGAATTAAAGGGTCTCTTGCTTCGACCCAATAACTATTTTAATACTCGTAGTTATTTCAAATTCTCCGTTAGGTGGCATTCATATTCCAACGATAAGTATCCAAAATTCTCTTGGAATAATATTTTTATCTCAACTCGCTTCATCCTTCTCTTGATGAATTCATATTGCATCATCTCGTTCCCACTAAGCCTACCGTCTTTGTCACTTAAAGACCCCATTATTTCCGGGGTGAAGTCATGTGCACGCGATGCCTTTATGTTTCATGCCTTTTTATCCTTTCGTGTACCCAACACCGGATTCTAACTTATTCAAAACATACCGAGTTCGTCTCAATAACGATCTTATCTTATTATCATATCGTAAATCGCGCTTTAAATTTATAACTAGGTGTTTTCTTTGCGTTCCATATTCGTACTCATTTAATTGCATCGACTTTGGGTGCTTCCTTTAGTATCCCCTTACCACATTTTTCAGTCTATGTTTACTCCTTTCTTGTCTCGTACGAGGAGCTTTATAATACCGCTACATTTTGAGAAAATACTACTCCTACATAATCCCTTTCTCCTTTCCAAATCCTATTATGTTCATTCCTGTTTGTTTTCCTCATACCAATCATTTCCTAGCACTCATTCTACCTCGTTATTCATCTTTCTATGGTTTGGCCTTTCACGGTTCCGTCGCTGATATCACTCACATTCACATCTACACATGTCATCACCTATTACTGCGCTGTTATCTTACCCGCGTTTCCTTTTTATCTCCTTCCTTCCAATTAATCCCTTCTTCTTTGTGCTCGCTATCGTTTCCGTTATCTCGTAGTTTCTATTCTACACTTTCCCTATAAAAGAACTTCATAAATCCCCCCCCCCCCCTTTTTTTTTTTGATCACTAGTTCACCCTCATACTAGTTGCACAAATCACGTCATATTCTTTGGTTGCTTCCTCGCTGGGCTTTGCTCATTTTCATAACATTCCTTATTATATTCACATAATATTCTGTTCGTAACAAATCGTAAACATGCTCGGATTTTAAGAATAGAGTTACCCTCAAGGATCATATCATATCATAGCTTACTGTCACACCCCAATTTCTGATAGGGTGTGATGGGCACCCGACCCTTATCCAGGGCCGAGCGAACCCTCAGACTATCGTAATACTAATACTTACATTGGGCCCTAACAAATCATAAATACATAAATTCAAATCAAACACAAACTTGCGAACGTACAAAATCCGTAATATCACGTATAACAAAACGACGGCTTATAGAGCCGCTCACAGTGACATCGAAGCACATGACTCGTCGCAAAGTCTCTAACATGACTCGGATATCATAATATGCACAAACTCGACTCGGCGGCACTCCGGAACAAGTGGAGCTCGCCAATCCCGCTGGAACGAGCACGCTAATACCTTTAGCTCACACAGGTGTACTGCGCGGCATGAAACGCAGCCCCCGAAGAACAGGGGGTCAGTACGGAAGATGTACTGAGTATGTAAAACAGGGATACAGGATCATAATATCAAAATACAGGAGACAGATATGATATGCAAAATACCAAAATACTTAGTTAAAGAAAATGTAAATCATGCATAGGCTCTTAGAACGGTGGTCGCCCGCTTGTCGTTGGCGCCACGCCACAGCATCACACCAGAAGATTTCATATCTCCGTAACCCGACATATCCCCGTAACACATCATAGCCAGCCATCACACCATAACACAGCATCACACCAAACGGAACCCGGCCCTCTGGAGAGGAGCTCGGAGAACCGTAACACAAACATCACACCGGAATTTATCATAATGCGACGAAGCATAACCGGCCCGGGACTCGGTGAAGGAGGTACAACCATGAGCACGAGCGGAGTCGTGAGCATACATATGCATAAAATCATAATCATAAATCATTAAGTAAGTAAGAAATCCATATGTGAAAATCCAAATGAAAACGAAATTTACATTATTTCGAAGGTCATCCGGAATAGGCATAGAAAGGTCGCGGGCCCCACGGACGGGTGTCGACCCCCGCCCGAGCCCGACTAGGGTAGGTAGGGGAAAGTTATGTCTTATGAACATACATATTATGTTTGGGGGCGTTCCGAGCTCGTATGCAAAAGTTACGGACGTTGGAAGTTCGGGACCTTTTGTAGTCAAAATTCTTTATAAGACTTTTAAAACTAAATCTTTCAAA
Organism: Lycium ferocissimum; assembly: GCF_029784015.1. Taxonomy (NCBI): domain Eukaryota; kingdom Viridiplantae; phylum Streptophyta; class Magnoliopsida; order Solanales; family Solanaceae; genus Lycium; species Lycium ferocissimum. Next base: position 2,276 of record NW_026718311.1, read on the forward strand.
AGCAAGAAAACCTTATTTTGGTCCCATCAAGTAATAAGTCTTAAGGAACGAACAAAGTACATATCGAGCTCGGATTCGAGAGTGGAATTACCCCAAGGCTCGGGTCATAGCCTAGTAGTGCTAAGACATGCCAAAGAAAGAAAGGTGAGCTTTACATACCTTGGCCGTCCTTTAAGCTAATCCAATTTGCGCCTCGGCTTCTCAAGATCTACAACACATCCATAGGCATCAAGCATTAGCCATAAGCATTGGAGAATCTCATTCCAAGCCATTACTTTTTCTACGGAAATTTCGACAGCACCTCCCCTATATATTCACCATCCCCGAGAATTCAACTCGGTTAATATCAACAACAACCAAACCAACAACCAAACCACAATATCAATACTCAATTCACAATGCATTCCGACATTACCAATTCTTTCTACACGACTTTAATAGCATACATAATCTTCTAACAACATTCATAATCTACTCATACCAATCACTTACGTTTAAACTAATATCAACGTTTATACGTTCGATTACCAATTCAAACCCGTTCAAACCATATACAAGAATACTTTAAGCAATTCATACAATATTTCAAACAAGCCAAATATTATTCCAACTTACCCGAAATTGCCTCCAAACCGAGAATAACACCAAACATATTCTTTCCTTTCACACTTCACAAATTACATCAACAAACCATGCTTAAACAACATTATTCTTAAAAGCTCAAGAAACTTCATTACATCATATTAATCCTTACAATCAGCCCACACCATTTTTGCTTCGACTAGGGATCATTAACCATCATTTTTACATCATATAACGCATGACGACAACAACCAAAACACCATATAATATTAACTCACCATGGCTGCCCCCAAAACTGTCCACACGGCCAGCCCTTCAACACACACAACTTCATGCTTTTCATCCATTTCAACACATTACAACAACACTCAAAACATGCTAAATACAAGTAGTTCATCACTTCTACACGACAACACATTCACACGGCCATAACATACTACATACGGCCACAACACAATACTCCATATTTTCATGAGTTTCACTTGTTTCTACATATCACAACATGCATATACACCTACAAAACATTAAAAGAAGGTTGAATCTCACCTCTTCATCTCTCTTTGTCCCTCGGCTAGAACTTGTTTGTTGCCAAACGAATGGTTTTCTTCTCCCAACAACCCTTCCACGTCGACAAGGACCTTCTAATTAATGGAAAGGCATGAAGAAACATATTTTTCCTTGGCCAAACCCATGGAGACCTGCTCGGCCAGCCTTGTTGGCCGGCTGCTCCTTCTTGTTTTCTCTCTATCTCTCTTGAATTCTCTAGAGGCAAATAATGAATTATGCCTACTTTGTCATCACCCACACACATATATATATTAACAACATGGCACATGACCTTGCACATGGACAAGCACATGGCCGGTCATGTGCACTTATTTCTCTTTTTTTTTTTTGTTCTTTCCCTCCAAACTTTCTTCAAATTTCTAGAATTTCCAAAAGATGAACTTGAAGAAAATGACTTAACAAGTCATCCATTTCTACAAATATTAATCTTCCAAGTAGCCATGGCCCACCTCATTCTAATTTCATGAATTTTTAAACTTTCCATAATGCATTCTTAGTCCCAAACTTTTCCTTAATGCTTCCTTCCAACAAAATCATAAACCATTTGTCGTAAAACAACGTCGAGGGATATCCTTGTCCATAATTCTTCGCAACCCACTTAAAATATTCCGGCGTGCGAAATGCGAGATATAACATTCTTCCCCCCTTTAGAACATTCGTCCTCGAATGTTCAACTAGTCGTACGGGGCCTCATAAGCGCCTCGGGGGAGCTCCCTTTTTATAGCTGTTTCCATCCTTCGTACCATCTCTTTGGTATCCCGTACCATTCTCTTGTCATTCTCCCTTTTTCTTCCTACCCGTCCGTTTTCTGGCGTCGTGTCATTCGAGGTTTTTGTAAGACTTCTCACATTACCTCAAACACCATCCTAGCTCTTGTACACTTATTGTTGGTTTTCCGACCTCACTAACTTACTTCGGTGAAGGGGGGGGCTCGTTGGTAGCCCGGACGTCCATACCAATCGTATCAACTGTGCTTATCCCACTCCTGCATTTCTCTCTCCCGCTTCCCCCCTTTAAGGGTATGCTTGTACCATTATCCATTCGTGCCTGTCTCTTTTTCTGCGCACGAGGAATCTTATACTACCTCCAGATCGTTCAGAACATGCTACTCTTACATAGCCCTTTTCTCATTTTCAAAACGCATCCTATTCGTTCACGTTTTATCCGTGTCACCTTAGCCATTTTCTAACGTTCATTCTGCCTTGTTTCTTGCCTCTCTATAGCTTAGTCTTTCACAATCCTCCGCTTATGGTACTCGTATCCTCAGTCATACGTCATAGCCTATTACTACACCGTCGTCTCGTTTCCTTTTTATTCCTTTCTTTCCGCTAACTCCTTCTCTTCGCCGACCTGATTCACACCGTCCTACGTGTCCTTTTTAAGATTTCTGGCCGCTCCACATACCCTAGTCCTTCTTAGACTACCTCGATTCCTTATTCGCTCCTTTCCTTTGGATTCGTAGGATTTTCAGAAAACTTCCCAGGGGGGTCACCCATCCTGGAATTGCTCTCACGCCAGCACGCTTAACTTTGGAACTTTGATGGAATACGACGCTTCAACGCTTTTCTGACTGCGTCTTTCACACCGCATGATCTTCTACACATAATATTGAGTACGTCGAAGTTTTATCATATTCCCAAGACGCCCTCACGACACATCCGGGCAACTGTCCTATTAACGCATTCCCATTCGTCACAATTCTTTTTTCCTCCGTACCCTCGTCTTAATCATATCACTTTATTCAACCCTACCAGTCCTTTCTAAATCACCGCCTAGTAGCACAAGTCCTTCCAAATTTCCTCACTACCATATTTCCACCGACGACGTCTTATTTACTATTTCGACACTCATTCCACAATTAACTTATTCCTAGAGGGCAGCCGTACTTTACAGCTCAGTCGACTTTTATCGCTACTATTAACCCGACTTTTTCAAAATATTTTTCCCACTCGTTCCTCATTCTCGTATTATTTCTAGAAAAATTTCGGCAGAGTTCCCTCTGTATTTCTTACCATTCCAAAACCTGCACGCAGGAAATACCAACAGTGCCTCACAGGGCCATCATCATATATACATACCACATCATATTATATCGTATCATAGCCACACAGGGCTCTCAATATTCACGAGGGTCCGAAGATATTAGATTTTCCTTATCTGCTCCACATGACCACACATATCGCACTTCCTTGCTTACCTTCTTTTTCAGTTTCCAACTTTGCCTTCCAATCGCATACCGACACCTTACTTAACATATATCTTTCGTATCTTTACTTGCCTGCGTGCTTTGCAACCTTCCATACCACTAGTCGCTTCCGCCTGTCAACGCCAGTCCTCTGCCGGGATCAAAGGCCAAGGTCAGGAATTTCCTATAACTTGGCTCTACAGCACGATCTAAGATGCCAAAGAAAAGTGACCATCCTAGATGCCCCGTAGCCTCCTGTTTATAAATGTGGCGCGCTTCACACCATAAACAGGACTCTACCGGACACGACTTTGCAGACAACCCTTGGACCGACCCGCTCTGATACCACTTTGTCACACCCCAATTTCTGATAGGGTGTGATGGGCACCCGACCCTTATCCAGGGCCGAGCGAACCCTCAGACTATCGTAATACTAATACTTACATTGGGCCCTAACAAATCATAAATACATAAATTCAAATCAAACACAAACTTGCGAACGTACAAAATCCGTAATATCACGTATAACAAAACGACGGCTTAAAGAGCCGCTCACAACTGACATCAGAAGCACATGACTCTGTCTGCAAAGTCTCTAACATGACTCGGATATTATAATATGCACAAACTCGACTCGGAAGGCCTCCGGAACAAGTGGAGCTCGCCAATCCCGAACGGCTCGCTAATACCTTTAGCTCACCTGGGTGTACCTGCGCGGCATGAAACGCAGCCCCCGAAGAACAGGGGGTCAGTACGGAAGATGTACTGAGTATGTAAAACAGGGATACAGGATCATAATATCAAAATACAGGAGACAGATATGATATGCAAAATACCAAAATACTTAGTTAAAGAAAATGTAAATCATGCATAGGCTCTTAGAACGGTGGTCGCCCGCCTGTCGTTGGCGCCACGCCACAGCATCACACCAGAAGATTTCATATCTCCGTAACCCGACATATCCCCGTAACACATCATAGCCAGCCATCACACCATAACACAGCATCACACCAAACGGAACCCGGCCCTTTGAAGAGGAGCTCGGTGAACCGTAACACAGCATCACACCGGAATTTATCATAATGCGCACGAAGCATAACCGGCCCGGGACTCGGTGAAGGAGGTACAACCATGAGCACGAGCGGAGTCGTGAGCATACATATGCATAAAATCATAATCATAAATCATTAAGTAAGTAAGAAATCCATATGTGAAAATCCAAATGAAAACGAAATTTACATTATTTCGAAGGTCATCGGAATAGGCATAGAAAGGTCGCGGGCCCCACGGACGGGTGTCGACCCCCGCCCGAGCCCGACTAGGGTAGGTAGGGGAAAGTTATGTCTTATGAACATACATATTATGTTTGGGGGCGTTCCGAGCTCGTATGCAAAAGTTACGGACGTTGGAAGTTCGGGACCTTTTGTAGTCAAAATTCTTTATAAGACTTTTAAAACTAAATCTTTCAAAAGCAAGAAAACCTTATTTTGGTCCCATCAAGTAATAAGTCTTAAGGAACGAACAAAGTACATATCTGAGCTCGGATTCTGAGAGTGGAATTACCCCAAGGCTCGGGTCATAGCCTAGTAGTGCTAAGACATGCCAAAGAAAGAAAGGTGAGCTTTACATACCTTGGCCGTCCTTTAAGCTAATCCAATTTGCGCCTCGGCTTCTCAAGATCTACAACACATCCATAGGCATCAAGCATTAGCCATAAGCATTGGAGAATCTCATTCCAAGCCATTACTTTTTCTACGGAAATTTCGAAGACTCTCCCCTATATATTCACCATCCATCGAGAATTCAACTCGGTTAATATCAACAACAACAACCAACAACCACAATATCAATACTCAATTCACAATGCATTCCGACATTACCAATTCTTTCTACACGACTTTAATAGCATACATAATCTTCTAACAACATTCATAATCTACTCATGCCAATCACTTACGTTTAAACTAATATCAACGTTTATACGTTCGATTACCAATTCAAACCCGTTCAAACCATATACAAGAATACTTTAAGCAATTCATACAATATTTCAAACAAGCCAAATATTATTCCAACTTACCCGAAATTGCCTCCAAACCCGAGAATAACACCAAACATATTCTTTCCTTCACACTTCACAAATTACATCAACAAACCATGCTTAAACAACATTATTCTTAAAAGCTCAAGAAACTTCATTACATCATATTAATCCTTACAATCAGCCCACACCATTTTTGCTTCGACTAGGGATCATTAACCATCATTTTTACATCATATAACGCATGACGACAACAACCAAAACACCATATAATATTAACTCACCATGGCTGCCCCCAAAACTGTCACACACGGCCAGCCCTTCAACACACACAACTTCATGCTTTTCATCCATTTCAACACATTACAACAACACTCAAAACATGCTAAATACAAGTAGTTCATCACTTCTACACGACAACACATTCACACGGCCATAACATACTACATACGGCCACAACACAATACTCCATATTTTCATGAGTTTCACTTGTTTCTACATATCACAACATGCATATACACCTACAAAACATTAAAAGAAGGTTGAATCTCACCTCTTCATCTCTCTTTGTCCCTCGGCTAGAACTTGTTTGTTGCCAAACGAATGGTTTTCTTCTCCCAACAACCCTTCCACGTCGACAAGGACCTTCTAATTAATGGAAAGGCATGAAGAAACATATTTTTCCTTGGCCAAACCCATGGAGACCTGCTCGACAGCCTTGTTGGCATTACCGCTCCTTCTTGTTTTCTCTCTATCTCTCTTGAATTCTCTAGAGGCAAATAATGAATTATGCCTACTTTGTCATCACCCACACACATATATATATTAACAACATGGCACATGACCTTGCACATGGACAAGCACATGGCCGGTCATGTGCACTTATTTCTCTTTTTTTTTTTTTGTTCTTTCCCTCCAAACTTTCTTCAAATTTCTAGAATTTCCAAAAGATGAACTTGAAGAAAATGACTTAACAAGTCATCCATTTCTACAAATATTAATCTTCCAAGTAGCCATGGCCCACCTCATTCTAATTTCATGAATTTTTAAACTTTCCATAATGCATTCTTAGTCCCAAACTTTTCCTTAATGCTTCCTTCCAACAAAATCATAAACCATTTGTCGTAAAACAACGTCGAGGGATATCCTTGTCCATAATTCTTCGCAACCCACTTAAAATATTCCGGCGTGCGAAATGCGAGATATAACACTTACTTACTTCTAAAACATGCCAAAAGAAAGAAGGGTAAGCTTTACATAACCTTATAGTGTCACACTTCTTAACTTTTTGCCATCGGTCAATCTTATCTTTAATATCTTACGATCTGTCTTGTCGTTGCATTCATATCCATCACAATTCTTCTTCTTCTTTCCCCTTTTTTTTTTTCGTACTCTTGTCTCAATCGTACTATTATTTCTTCTAACTATTAATTCGTCATAATTTATCCATGCTTATCAATTCAGTTGGTACCTTAATATAACATTCTACCAAGGTTTGCCAACCTCTTCTAATTCATCCTTTAAGATCACAAGCCCCTTTCAAATTCTTTTTACTATGTCGGTATCGACCTTCTAATTACCGTTACCGTTAATTCAGCAGTTACCTTATTTTTCAAGGTTAGCCATACTTGCAACTTAATCAAATTCAATCTTTACTAATAACACGATCTTTCAAGGCATATTATAACCCATACCTCATTCTTGTTTTATTTCCTGGAAAAATTTCGGCAGAGTTTCCCCTATATTTATTACTATCTCAAAACACATTGCTTACTGAGAAAATACCAATAATGCCTCACGGGGCCAACACGTATATATATATTATGTCTTATCACAGCCACACAGGGCTCCCAGTATCAATAACAGTATGAAAATGGTGAATTTACCTCGTATGTCCAACTCGAACCACACCTGTTACACTTTCCTGCTTACTTTCCCTTTCGGTTTTCAACTTTACATTTCGATCATACTTCAATATCTTACCCGACATATATCTTTCATACCTTTACTTACCTGCGCGCTTTGTATCTTCCAATGTCGTCAATCGCTTTCTTCTGTTGGTGTCGTCCTTCTGCTGAAATCGAAGGTTAGTATAAGAAATTTCATTTCCTATGACTTGGCTCTATCGCACAATCTAAGACAGAAAAAGGGTCACTGATTCTTAAATGCCCCGCAGCCTCCTGTTTATAAGTGTGGCCGGCTTCACACTATAAACAAGACTCGCAGACACGGCCCGTAGACAATCCGAGAGACGAACCGCTCGATACCATATGTCACGACCCAACCCCGTAGGCCGCGACTAGTGCTCGAGTTGGGCACCCGTACACACCCGTTAATCAGAAGTAGCATACGAATAGCTTACGCATTATACAAATAACATATATATACAGAAAAGTGGAACGTCACCCCGAAGCTGTCACAAATGTACAAATATACATATCGCTATCGCAATCAAGCAGATAATATCACATATAAGCCGATAAGGCCATCATAATATAGGGGGACGTCCAAATCACAAATCACACAGACACGAATGAACAGTGAATACCCATAACCCACACATATATGTCTACAAACCTCTAAGAGTCATAACAGAATCATATGACGGGACAGGGCCCCGCCGTACCCGTGAATAAACATATACATATGCACGATAACGGTATCCGGATCGAGTATAGGCTCGTAACAAGGGGAGCGCTCCAAGTCACCGAACAGAATCTAAGGCTGGTGGATCATCCAAATAAATATCCGTACCGCGCGGCACGAAACGCAGCCCCCCGAAGAAAGGGGGTCGCATTTAATATGTACCGAGTATGCAAAGCATGAAATATAATAAACGGGATCATAGTCAAACGGAAGTACGGAAAGTAAATGCAATATTCAAAATATCAAAATGCTTACTCATAAAAATACAAATCATGCATAGGGCTCTTAGAACGGTGGTCGCCCTTTGTCGTTGGCGCCACGCCACATCATACTCAGAATATTTCATATCTCCGACACCCGACATATCATATCACATCATAACGCCGTAACACCCATAACGCCAAATATACACGGTACCCGGCCAAAGGGGACGCGGCGTACGGACACATCATACTCGGAATATATCATAGTGCGCACGAAACATAACCGGCCCGGGACTCGGCGAAGGATAGCAACCATATGCACGAGCGAGTCGTGGGAGACTATATGCGATTTAAAATATTTTCACAAAAACTCATAAAATAATCAAAGTGAATTATCATTTAAAACCATGGCGATAGTCAAATCAAGTTTCTTCCGAATGTTGTTCGGGAACATATCAAATAGAACTTTAGGACTCGTAGACACGTATTAAACCATGTGAGATAACATATGGAAATTAGGGGCATAATCGTCATTTCAAACTCGATAGAGAAGTAAGTAATCGGCGTTCGAAGGTTAAGACGTTAATCACACTAAATCCTTTGAAAAGTCGCTAGTATTATACAAGGGAGAGTCTCGGGGCCCACAGACGAGTATCGAACCGATCCGGATCCATTTATGAAAGTTAGAGACCTTATCCATTGTAAAACCTCCCGCGAACGTTTCGAAGCGATCCGAGCTCGCTTCATGAAAGTTACAATTGTTCGTAGTTACGAAACCTTTTTGGAATAAAAACCTTTATAAAATCCTTGAAACCAAGTCATGTAAAAACACAAGGATCATGGTTATTTGCATTAAGAGTGCCAACATAAAGGAATGAATAAAAATCGCACACAAGCTCGGACCTTAAGAATGGAGTCACCCCGAGACTCGTATCACAATCTACTTACGACTAAGACATGCCACAAGAAGGAAAGGGTAAGCTTCACATACCTCGTCCGCTTCCTAGATTAATCCAAACTTACGTCTTGGCTTCTCCAAAAGATACAATAACATCATTAGACGCCAAACATTAGTCATACGCACTTAGGAATCCAATTCTAGGCTAGCACTTTATTTACAAAAAATTGGGCAGCATCTCCCCTATAAATTCGCCGCCCCGAGAATTCAACTCGGCCAAATCTTCAACAACAACACCAACAATCATACTAGGAACATCAACAATCAATTCAAAAGGCATTCTACCATCAATAACTCTTTTCTACATATTTCGACGACATTCCATTTTTATTCAACTCAAGCACTTATATAATCAAGCCAACATCAATGCTTACATACATTCAAGCGCTAATCCGAAACCATTCAAACAAAATTCAAAAACATTTCAACCAAACCACAAAGTATCCAAATGGCCCAACCATTGTACTACATAACCGAAGCCTTCCAAATTCAATCAAAACTACGACAACACATTTCTTTCTTCCAAATTCATAAACTACATCAATAATCCGCATGTTAACAACATCATTTTCATCAATTCAAGAAACTATATTAAATTCACATTAGCTTCTAAAACAGCCCATATACGTTTTCCACTTCAACTTACATCATTAAGCTTTCATTATCATCATATAATCCACAACAACAACAACCAAAACACTAAATAAAATTAGTTCATCATATTACACAAAACACCCACTACACGGCTAACTTCAACACGCAACATATCATGATTTCCATCCATTTTTACACATTACAACATATTCAAAACATCCATAACACGACTAATTCCAACCATTTAACCCACATAAAACACCCCTTAATCCATAAATCTCAACAAAATAACAAACTAGTTTATAACGCTATTTTCTCCGTTCTAATCGGTTAAAACTCTAATTAAACTTGTTAACAATGAAAAACGGACCTTAGTCTTACCTTAAGTATGCAGCCAGCACGTCACCCTCTTCTTCTTGGCTGATTTTTAGCCCAAATTGAAGGCAACGTAACATACAACACTTTTCTCTTCATAAGCTTCGCGATTCGGGGCTTAGATTGTGGTCAAAATTTGGTTTCTCTCTCTACCTCTCCTCTCTCTCTCTCTCCATCTCTGAAAATCTGGATGTTTTGGTCTGAAAAATGAAGGAGAAAGCTAAAAATTTCACTTAAATGGCATGGGTATTGTGTTATATCCCGTATTTCGAACAACGGGACAGTATGAGTGAAGTACGACAAGTTGGGAACAAGACTATCCCGAGGTATGAAGTAGTGACTTTTGTTTGTTATAAAGGCTTAAGTTGCGTATGATTTTATTGGTATGAAAATGTTAAGGAAACACTTGGAGGCAATTTCCATTTTTAGTAAGTATGCCAATTTTGGAAAGTTGAAAATCCAAAAAAAAAATAAAGATAAAAGGGGCAAGGTGGCCGGCCATTTAGTAGTGGGCCATGGCCACATGGATTTATTTTATGTGGTTTAATAAAAGATGACTTAGTCATCTTATGATTCAATACAACATTTAGAATTTTCAAGAAAGCTCAAGAAACTTTGAAGGAGATGAGAAAAACAAGAGGTTCGGCCACCCCTTGGAAATTCAAGATCAAAATCAAGCCCTCAAAAAAATAAATTCTTCAAGCAAACTTGCTAATTC
>NW_026718312.1:0-23414 GCF_029784015.1 Lycium ferocissimum
TACTTGTCATAGACATATTCTCTTCCTTACATCATCATTATCATTATTATCATCGAAATATTCTCATTAGAATAGTTACTTCTTCTTCGATTATCGTTTTGATAAACGAAGCAATAAGGAAAACCGAGAAACCGGTGGACCTACCTCGAGTCAAATGATGTGAGCGTACATACAATTTACATATGTTACATTCCAGACGTCACTTATGAGAGTTTTTGAGGTAGTCGGGTCCTATTTTAAAGTAGTTCTAGATGTTTAGGGGTAGCTTTCCAACATTTAATGCAAAATTTTAATTCCGAATTGAACGATGAAAAAGGATTAATTTCAATCTCGGATCTAGAAAGGAATTGTCCCCGAGGCCCGTGTCCAAACCTACTACATCTAAGACATGCCAAGAAAGGAAGGTGAAACCTTACATACCTTTTTTCGCTCCTTGTGCTACTCCAAATTCAAGTTGCAAATCCGCCAAAATCTACAATTTGGTCATGTTTACCAAACATTGATTAGAGCATTTAGAGATTCAATCTTAAGGTACTACTTGTCTACCGAAATTCCTACAAAAGATTTCCCGTAAATACACCATCCCCAAAATTCAACTTAGCCAATTTCAATCAGACAATCCCAGAATTCAACCCGGCCAAACTACCAATATAATGACAACAACCATACTAATAATTTCCATTCAATCCAAGAGTACATTCTAACACTTCAATCAACATACTACTTCCTTCAAGACTTTCCAACTTCCAATAAAACAATAATAACCTTATAATATATTTTCCAACAACACCATACCAATATCATTGTCTGCCATACATGTAAGAACATAATATTCAATTTACATAACCCAACCACAAGTCTTCAACTTCTACCGTTTCACAAAAATTTACTAAGCTCTTTATTAGCAATATAGAATCCACACAACAACAACCAATATACTAAATAAAATTAACTCATTTTTCCTCCACAATTCAACAATTATACACGGCCATGTATACATTATGCAACTCACGGCCACCACCCCTATTTCCATATTCTTTATGAATTTCATTCATTTTTGTATACTACAACATGCACAACATCCATGACATATAAAAATAGAATGAATTCTTACCTATTTCCTTAATTCTTCACTTGGCTAGAAATCACCACTTGTATGAATATGAGTTTTCTTGCTCCAACACCCCTTTCACTTTGCTAAGGACCCCTTTAATGGATTGTTTGGCTAGAGAGAATAATTTTTGATGCAAAATTGTCCAAGGTTTTTGTGAATTTTTGCTACGAATGGCGTTAGTTGTTTTTCTCCTCCTTCTCTTTTTTTTGTCCTTGAAATTTTCTTGAGAATTCTAGGGGAATTTGATGGATTAAGATGACTTATTAAGTCATCTTTCTTCCTTTTTTAATTTAATTCTCATACGGGCCTTAATCCATGTGTCGGGCCGGCCACCTTGGCCCAATTCAAGCCCACTCCTTCTTTTTTTTTTTTTTTTTGCCGTCATGAAAAAAATTATTTTCGAAATTCCAAATTCCCCTTGGCCTTCCTCCATATTTCCATGAGTATTGCAAATTTCCCTTTTGCCCTATCCTTTCTTAATATTTCCGCTTCCAAATTTTATAAAGAACTTATGTGCTAATTAGAAATAAGATTATGGCCTTGCCTTTAACTTCCCGCGATTGTCTCAAATTATCCGAACACACCAAAAATGCGAGATATAACACAAATGGTGTAACATATGATAAGGTGGAACCTGGATCAATCATTGCATAAACATCATGGGAGGAAACTGATAACATACCTGTAACAACATCAGGAGACATCTCGCGGTCCTCGTCTACCGACGATGCGTACACGCGGCCGAGGATCACTCGAGCTGGATGCTCCAGTCTTCCCTCTACCTCGCCCTGCTGGCATCTGAAAAACTTGCCCTGAAGGGCGCACTATGCAGTTAACCACCACGCCGCACCCCGGGCCGAACCATGCCCCCACCAGCTCTACCTGGGACAACCGCCACATCCTGCGACACGGGCGGCCACAAGCATAACAAACATCGAGCCCACTACGGCGGGCCTCGCCTATGGCTCGACTGTCCGTACATCGAGAACTCGATGCTCGGGAACTACCGGCACTTCTCCGAAATAAGAAGGCCGATCAAACCTCGGACCTGAAAACCGTGGAGGTGCACTCCCTGCCAAATGGAATGGATATCGGGGATACTGCGGTCTCTGTCCTCCCCTGGACTCACCCCTAATCTCTAAAGTGCTGGCTCTCTTGCCATGGCCCCGGTCACTGTCACGATCTGTCCTCTTCCGGCGCTTGCGATCTTCCAGATTCTTTGCATATGCCTGTATACGAGAGATATCCATGCCTGGTTGTAACGCAGCAGTCGTACAAGCATCTATCAAATGTGTCCGTAGACTAGCCACAAAACGGTGAACCGTCCTCCGTCGCCCACCGTGGTCGGGGCATATCTAGTCATAGAATCAAAATATACACACATTTCGGGACACTCACATGTTTCGCTCAATACGTAGAAATCTATCTTTAATTTGCTCGCCCGACTCGGGAGGTAGATACGGCGAATAAAAGCATTCCGAGAACTCTCGCCAAATGTACCGGAGGGTATTTCTCCCTGATAACTCCCAAGTTCGATACCATTTTACCGTAATATCACGAGCCTACATGGCCAACTCACGACTCGACCTTATCCGCGTGTAAGGCAACTGTAAGGTCCTCTCGCACACCATTAATGAAACTGGGGGTCCATATTTTGCTTGATCACGAAAAACTTCCTCGAGGACCTAACCCATGGAAGGTCTTAACACTTAACCATTTTCACTCCTATCTCGCTCGGTCAACACCAACCCTCGCCGTCGAGCCCTCGGCGGCGCTAATCCGGTCAATAGGCCGCATAGCATCCTTTTCGCACATCCTCGCCCGCGTATCCTCGGGCCGAGGAATCGGGGGCGGTGGCCGGAGGCGGGGTATGCAATGCTCTGTGATGGCCCTCACCGAGTCTTATCCCGTCCTCGTAGCTCCGCCGAGCGCGGTTGCTGGCCTCACTCCGTCGCTCCGTTGCCCTTCGGGCGTTCGTAGCTTTCTTGCGACGCATCGTTGAAATCAAAACAATTCATTAGGAGCGAACGCTTAACACAACTCTATCGCACAATCTAGGAGAGAAAGAATGACATCATCCTAAATGCCTTGTAGCCTTCTGTTTATAAGTGTGGTGCACAACACGCTTATTAACAAGACTCTATTAGACACGGTCTCAGCACAACTCCCTGACGCGAATCGCTTCTCGATACTACCTCTCGCCACGACCCAACCGATGAGTCGACGCAGTGTCCGACCTCTAGCGACCAAACACCCCTAAACACGTATCTAAACATATCGAATATCATGGCCCATAAACGGGGCATAAACCCATCTCAAGGTGCGGAAACATCACACTTATGTACAATCAGACATATACACATACGTACCGAAAATGGAAGCAAGGTGCCAGCTAGGCCGCTACATATACTCGTACACAAAAGCACGGGGAGCCAACAAGGCTACATCATCTCGATCAATACATACAACTCCGGTTTGCCGTACCTCTACCGGAACGAAAGCCGTAGAAACGACGGACAGACCCCGTCATACCCATACGCATGTACATCCAAAAAGGCTACATACCAAAACAAATGGCTACCCGATCGCGGAGCGCACTGCCACCCATTGAGGAAGTCCTTACCAAGTCGGGACCGTTCGTCGGTTCACTCGAACTTGCGTACGAACGCAGCCCCTCGAGCACCCGGAGCCGCACGGATAATGTACCGAGTATGAAAGGCGAAGAATAACCGCCGACATATGAGAATTCCATGAATATGATCTAAACTCATAAGATGAAATAACCGGTCGCATGTATTTGTAAGCGAACTAGCATACGTATGTCTCCTCGTACAACCTCGTATAACCGACAATGTTTCCGGGCGCACAATATGCATGCCCTCAATGATAATCGGGCCTACATACATAAATATAGGTTACGTGCGTATAAACTGCCTGTACCCCGATCCATATCCCATATAATAGTAATGCCGAGGAACGTACGACCCGATCCATATATCATATAATAGTAATGCCGAGGAACGTACGGCCTGATCCTTATATCATATAATAGTAATGCCGAGGAACATACGGCCCGATCCATATATCATCATCAAGTTGCACCACTCGATCAAAGGTAATGCGTATATAACGCCTACCCATTTTCCGCACTTCGTATACATATATAATAATTGCGTATATAACGCCTTCTTCTGTCATGGGTCAATATACATATATATGAACGAATGTAATGTACGAACAATCGTATACATAAAGCTAGACCCATGAACAAAAGGAACAATCATAAACGGGATACATGAACATCAAAGACCGAGTTACTCTCCTAGTCTTCTAAGAGTGAGTAATATGGAACGCTTACTCGTTTATTGGTTCATATCGTATGATCATGCCGAAGAAGGAAAGGATAGCCTTACATACCCTCGACGTATATCGAATTGCCCAACTTCTACCTCTCGAACTCGCAAGTCTACAATTAAAATAACATCGGCCTCAATTAGACTATTTACCTCGTTTACTAACCATCCTCAAATTCATATAAAGCTTAATGACTCATAGACAATAATTTCCTTTGTAAGCTTACACAACTCTTCAACTTCCCCATTCAATCCAACATTAACCACAACAACAATAACAACACTTATATATAAATATATACTCGAATTTATCCCCATCATCTCTCCAATTAGCCTCAAGTCACTACATTACCCTTCATCAACTTACCACTTCCACAAATACCCTCTATTTACTTAGAATTACTAAAACCCTTAATAATAAACTCAAATACAAGGGTAAAAATCATTTACGTACCTTGAGGGGCCTAAGATTCCAAGATTCACTTCAACTCCAACTTTCTAAGCTTCACAACCTTGAAGAAACCCTAGAAACAATCTTCTTCTTCACAAGAACGGGTTCACGGGGCTCGGATCGTACCAATTCTTCACCAATATGATAAAAAATGTTGGGAAGCAAATATTAGGGTTTTCTCTGACTTGGAATGGAGGAAAAATGAGAAATAAGTCGTGAACCACCTATTTATACTCGAAATTAAAAAGGCTACATGAAGGTTTGACGAACGGGTCGACGACCCGTCGACGTGTCGACTCTCCGTCAACCTGCGCCTGCAGATGCAAGGCTGCGGAGCCCTGTCGACGCTGCACATCGATGGTCCGTCGAACATGTTGACGACCCGTTGACGATGTCTGATGTCTGCAGATTTTCTCAGATTCAGTTCAGATTGCGTCCATTTGATTCGTTCAACTTCTAACACCATAAATTGCCAGGAATACTTGCTAGCAACCTTGTACATGGGGAAAGACACCTTCTACGTCCGGGTTCGGGTCACTATTGCAAAGGCATACCCAACCAGGAAATCATAAGTTCTACTACTACGAAAATGAGTGGTGTAACCATCATTACAATGCATCGACATGAACTAGCATACCTATCCGAGTAGCTGCTCTTGGCAAAATATCATCAAGTCCATTCGTAAACTCTGAATAAGCTCGATAACCTGTCATACCTCAAATCTGAACTGAAACTCACTGAATCCGTAAAGGTGATTTACTGGGAACCCATAAGTCCTTCTGGAGATATAAATACTTCTGGTGATTTACTGGGAACCCATAAGTCCTTTCCGGAGATATAAGTCCTTCTCGTGATTTACCGGGAACCCATAAGTCCTTCGGGAGATATAAGTCCTTCGTGATTTACGATCGGGAACCCATAAGTCCTTCGAGAATCAAGTTCTAAGCAAACAATATCGACTCGTAATCAATCGCACAACCCCCGAATACCATCGAGAAATAATTTAACCGATTCCAAAAATTCCAAACCCAACCACAATCCTACAACGCATCGGTGGCAGCCAATTCTAATATTTTCCTCATGCATAATAATTCATGTCTATCACTTTTGACTCCAAAAGCTTAGTCATGATCCAAGCTATCAACCGAGTATCGAAGAACTATACCTTATGAATACAACCTTAGAGTTTCTCAACCTTTACCCGATACGTAAATCTGATGCAATCCCAAAATTTTCGACACAAAAACCAGGCCTCATATAATAGCCCTTTGACCATCGAACCTCCTATTATAATAACTCGATATGCCCATAGCATTTACGAAAGCATCAATTCTCACAACCTCTTGTGCCAACCTAGCACAATTATTTTCGAGCCCTTAATATCCAAAAGTGTTCACCTAAGATATGCAGTCAATATTACTCGTAACATAAAACACTTACCACGAATACGGTCCCATCTCGAGAATATAACTCTAGCCCTCACACAATAGGAATTTTTCACAAATACTTTCTCTTAAAACCACACTAACTCAAAAACTATGGAGTGTTAGGGAACTCTCCAACGGTGTACCACACAAGCCATTTCCTATAAACCTTAGCATGTCAGCTACCTGAAATACTTTTCTCACTAGTCGCTGGTCACGAATCCTCACGGAACTGTCATATAACTTAATCCATCATATCACTTAGTCCTTATCAGAGATCCGAGCGTACTCACGGTGACACTACATCTGAAATATGCAAAACATCTCCACAACCTATACTGACCCAAGTAATTTCGAAGATGTACCTTATTTTTACCGATTCTCGAGCAACTATACTCTTTCTTGAATCTTCAATTCCCCAAATCAAAATCGTTGTCACCTTCTAACTATCTCTCGAACCCGCTCCATAGAATACCATATAATCATAAGTCTTGCAATTAGCCAAGTCAATCCTAGAGATAGTAACATGTCACACAGTCTACACACTAGAGTTCCCTTAACTCACTCAACTCTAAAATTGAATACTCTTGAAAAACCATGTATCACTTACGCTACTCTCGAAAACCCGTGTATCACATACACAGTCCTACTAATGTCCCCACGTATCTTTACCAAGGCACCTTTGCTCAAATTTTCGTACTCAAATTCTGAATTGTTCTGCACAAATTGAATTAATTTAAACATCATCATTGATTTTCCACTTCGAACATCCTCACTGCCGAACCAAGACACCTCTAACCATTTGCGCGATTAACCCTTTCATTCGATCAACTCAACCGAGTAGCAACACCAGTAATAGCAGGAACTAACCGAGACTAACACAACAGTTATAAAGCTCCCAGCCACAATCAAATACTAGAGGTAACACCCTATCGCTCCATGAATACTAAAACTTTCCACTTGTCCAATACTAGAGTCATCCTTAATAGTCAACCACTGGCTGTCATTGGCCCAAGGCATAACCGAATATACCGAATCAACACTGAAACCTTATGTCTATTCTGCCATGTATGACTGCAACATAACTCTCAAATCAACTAGTGCTTAGTTCCATGATATCCTTACTGTCACGACCCAACCCCGTAGGCCGTGACTAGTGCCTGAGCTGGACACTCGTATACACACCTGTTAACTATAATCAATCCAAGCCGCCCAGTAATAAGGAACTCATATATAAAAAAAGGCAAGACGTCGTCTCAAAACTGTTGCATATATATATCACGCAACCTGTCTCCTAGGGAGTCACAAACATCAACAGATAACATTGTACACAAGCCGGCAAGGCTGTCATTACACACAACATCCCAAAACATATATATATGCAAGCCGACAAGGTCGCCATTACGAACGGGAACGCTCAAAGCATAAGTCATACGTACACAACCGAACAAGAATTATATACAACCCACACATATGTCTACGTACCCCAAGAGTAACAACAAGATTATGACTAGACAGGCCCCCGTACCTGCATTCGGATAAACACATATATACAATAAAAGGATTCGTATCAAAATCTAGGCTCCGGGACAATGGAGCACTCCAAGATAGTCGAATAGAAATCCTAAGTCAGCGGATCACCGAAGCAAGTATATGTACCGCGGTACGACGCACTTCCCGAAGAAAGCGAAGTTCAAGACGGAATATGTACTGAGCATGTAAAGCATAAAATAGAGTAAACAGGATCATACTGAAATAAGGAGTATAGAAAACTAGTACAATAACCAAAAAAAAACCACAAGGCTTGCCTTTGAAACATAAATCATACGTGTCAATATCATACTCAACCCGTTATGGGCTTAGTGACATAATTAGATAATCATCCTATACATATGTATATATAACGTGTCCCGGCCCTCTAGTGAGGGGCTCGGTGAATCAAATCATCATATGCCATCCAGCCCTATCCCCGTATCATCATATCATCATGTCATCATATCATCATATACATATACATATAACGTGTCCCGCCCTCTAGTGAGGGACTCGGTGAACAATGCAAGTGGATTCGTGCACGAAAACGTGTCCTGCCCGGACCGAAGAAAGACATGTCGATACTTGCACGAGTGGAGTATTGAGCAACCATATGCAATTAAAACATTTTCCAAGGCTCATAGAATAATCAACACGAGCTATCATTTAAAAATCAGGACAATGGTTATATCAAATACTATTCGAACGTTACTCAGGACATCTTAACTAACTCTCGAATGCTATCATAAAGTATATCAAAAGGACTTAGAATCATAATCATATGTCAATAAAGTATGAAACATCTTATAGGAGTCCAGTCACAAGTTATCATAGAGTTCCTAAGAATAGGAACGGATGCATATCAACTAGTGTCCAACGTATTTAAAGTCGAAAGGGAGGCTCAATCACTCGAGAGTTCTAACATCAAGAAGTAAATAAGAATTATAGATCACGTCCAAAGTCTATGAATAGAATTACACCAAAGTTCATATCATTTATCACTTAAGTCTAGGACATGCGAAAAGAAAGAAAGGATGGCTTTACATACCTTTAGCGTTTACTCGCAACACAACACATATACGCCGCCCAATAATACCTTAACCTATATTAAGACGTCAAGAACTACTAAGCTACGGGGAGATTCAAAACGTATTTTAACGCTAGTAACTCCTTTCTAGATAATAGATATTTAGACGACGTTTCCTTTACATTCAAACCAACCACATACAACCAAGCCAACATCAATGATTATACGTTCAAGTATCAATCCCGTACTATTCAAACAAAACTCGAGGACTGTGGCAGCCCGTACCACACTCCAAAACAAATTTCAACCAACACACAATACAACATATAATCTTCCAAGTTCAACAAGAACAACAACAACACATTCTTTTCTTTCAAATTCATGAACAATACCAACAACCACACGTTCTAACATTATTCACATAAATGCAAGAAACTTTACTAATATCATTTTAACTTCTACAACAGCCCACAAACAATTACAACTCCAACTTAAATCATTAAACCCTTCATTCTTATCACAAAATATATAACAACAACAACCAAATATCAAGTAAAATCAACTCATCATTTTTCTCCTAAAACAACCCCCTTATGGCCTAGACAACTCTCCAACATCAACATACACAATTTTATACATTCAATTCACATTTATACATATTTACAATGCATCCAAACTCACCATAAACCATATGAAAAGTGATCAATTCTTACCTTAACACTTGACTTCTCAACTTGGCAAGAATTTGTGCCTTGAATTAATACTTGTTCTTGCTACCCTAGGATCAATTCCACTTTGTTATAAACCTTCCAAAGGGTTGAAATACTTGAAGAAAATATTTTTTGATCAACACTTCACAAGCTCAATCTCGGCCAGCCATGGCCGAGAGCTTTCTCTTTCCCTCTCTAGGTTTCTATGTTTGTTGAAGATGATAAGGAAGTCCTTAGTCATCAACCTTCTATATACGGGATGTCCACGAGCTGGACACGTGGCCCACCCAACACTTGAGCCAATTACACTTGGCCATGTGACGGGTGGGACCCACACTACCACTAATGGCTAATTAGTGAAGTAATTAAATCTCAATCCCACTTAATAATCTAATCATTGTTAATTAACCCCTAATATCCATTAATATTTCTATACCAGTTAAAATTTATAAGCAACTTGTGCATTAAAGCCAAATCGGAGGTTAAAAGTCTCTACCTCGGATCCCAAAATAGTCTTGTCCTTAACTTGTCGCGATTAGCTTAAAATATCCCAATGTACAAAAATACGGGATATAACATCCTTCCCCCTTTTAACATTCGTCCTCGAATGTTATACTAGTCTCACCAGGTCTTACAGGGATTTCGGGGGAATCTCTTTTATAGCTACCACATATAGTTCATTTATCAATCAACATAATCAATTTAGGAGTTTAGATTACTTGTAGGCATAGGAAACAAGTGAGGATATTTCTTCTTCATCTCCTCTTCAGCCTCCCAAGTCATCTCCTCCCTGTTGTTGTTTCGCCACAATACTTTAACGGAAGCCACGTCTTTAGTACGCAATCTTCTCACTTGACGATCCAAAAGATAGCGGCTCGGTGGTTCTCTCTCGTACGATAACTCCCTCCGTCACTTGGACATCATCCACGGGGAATATCACGGAAGGGTCACCAATGCATTTGCGAAGCATAGACACAGGAACTCGGGCGTACTACTTCCGCATCAAATGGTAGGTCTAATTCATAGGCAACCTTGCCTACCTTACGGACAATGTAATAAGGCCCAATATATCTCGGGCTAAGCTTTCCCTTCTTGCCGAATCTTATTACACCCTTCATGGGTGATACCTTTAAGAATACCCAATCGCCAATCTAGAACTCTAAGTGTCGATGTCGATTATCTGTGTACAAAAATGTCGCCAGAATACTTGGGAGAAAAGAAGCGAAATAACAACGAGTATACTAAGAGATAGACTTGAGGATAAAGGAATAGCTACATGTACCAGCGTTGGATCGTTAAGTAAAGATTGCGTACCCGTACATGGTTTCCGTTGCGGTGATGAACAGTAACAAAAAAGAGATGGTCTGAGAAAGACAAGGGTAATGCGTTGGTCCAAGAAATTAGAAAACCCATGATATCGAACAAGGACTAAAAAAAAGGTCAAGGAGTTCGATTGTAAGAGGAAAAAAGGAAAGGACAACTACATTTGAGGACGAATGTTCTAAAGGGGGAGGATGTTATAGCCCGTATTTCGTACGTTCGGATATTGCGAGACAATGGTGAGAAGTTAAGGACAAGACTGTGTTCTAAAATAATTTTAATGTACTAGTTGTTAGGAATATTATTTATGAACATTGGTATTATGGAAATGTTGAAAAAGGTTAAGGGTAAAAAGGAAAATTCACAAAATGGCCATGGAAATAATGTGGAAGGCTAGGGTTGAAATGGAAGGGAAGTCGAGGGGCAAAACGGGAATTTCACAAAAAGGGTTCATGAAGGTTCCAAAAAGGGGCATATTGGCCATGTGATGGAAAATATGGACTAAAGTGTATATGGTAAAATATTAAGTCATCTTTTAGTTTAATGAAATTCAAGAAAAAGAGAAGAAAATTCTAGAGAAAGGATGATGACAAATAAGTAGTCATCTTTGAAAATTCAAAGAAAGGGGGAGAAAAGGAAAGAAAATTCTAGAGAAATTGAGGAAGGGAATCATGTGTTTATATTCTTATTTTGAGGGACCTAATTATAAACATGGACAAGTGGTGGGAGATATATATTTATATATGTAAGTGGTCATCATTTTAAGGAGAGAAAGACTTGGAGAGAAAGAAGAAAAAAAAAAAAAAGAGAGAAAGAAAGAAAGAAGGAGGATTCGGCCAAACATGGCCTAGAGAGAGTGAAGGAGAAAAATTATTTTTCCTAGCATTCCAAGTAATTGGAAGGTCCTCTACAACATGGAAGGGTTGTTGGAACAAGAACATCACTCATTTGCACAAATTCATAACCCTAGTCAAGTGGAAAGTTGAAGGAAAAAGGTAAGAACTAATCTTCCTTTATGTATTATGGATGCTTGGTACATGTTATGGTACGGAAAAATGAAGGAAAAACATGAAATCAATGGTATTGAAGTGTGGCCGTGTGGTGTGTGGTAATGGCCGAATATATGTGTGTTGTGTTGTCTTGCAAGGGAAGAATGGATTGATTCTATGTAGAACGCCGTTGTTGTTGTAATGTATGAAAAGATGAGAATTCATGGAAATGTGCATGTAGTATATGTAGCATGTTGGTTGTTATTGAAATGCTAAGAAATGAGTAAAAATGCATGGAAGTATGTATAAAGTGTGGTGGTCGTGTGGTCCTTGTATGATGTAGGAGAAAATGAAACAATTCTATTTAGCATTTTGATTGTTATGTTGTTGTTATATTGTATAGAGATGGATGAAAATGCATGAAGACATGTAAGGAGTGATTATGGTCGAAATAGGTGTTTTGGTAAGTTAGTGTAAATTGATGTAATTTGATATTCTAGTTGTTGTCGATATGGATCATGTAATGTGTAATGAAGGTTGTTGTCGAAGTTAATGCGTACGAATGATCATGAAATACATGGTTGTTGTGGAATTGGAAGGTTTCGGGTAAAGTAAAATGTTGATTGAGTTGTTGAAAGATTATGTGAATTAAATTGAATTGAATTGAATTGAATATGAATGGAATGTTGTTAGTAAGATTGTTGGCATTGTTGTTGGTTTGGCCGAGTTGAATTCTCGGATTGTTGTTAATAGATGAATTGGGCCGAGCCATATTCTCGGGACGGTGTATTTACAGGGGGAGATCTTTGCTGCGGAAATTTCGGCATATTACAAGTAAATGTATTTGAAGGGTTAAGAGAGGCATATGATAATGAACCTAACAGTTGCGTTAATCGTCTTGAATGTAGACTAGCGGCAACAAGTTTGGACGAATAAGCGTAGCTAGTAAGGCGCGAGCGCGGTATGTTAAGGCTCGTCCCTTTTCTTTCTATGGCATGATTCGTATGTAAGATTTTATAAATACTTCCATAACGTTCTCATTTCCAAAAGTTAGAAGTAATGGTTCCAAGGTATAATTTCCTTCTTAAAAGTTATTAAATGTTTCCCAAAATATTCATTTTTCTCCAAAAATCCAAGTTTTACGATTTTTGAAAGTTTTTATGATTAAAACAACGACTATGATTTTATGATGACAATGATGATGCCAGATATGAGAAAACGTCTATGATGAATATGTCAAGGATATGTTCTTACCACGAATACGACGATATGAAATGTTAAGCTATTTTTGGATAATGACTATTTTAAAGGTTTCAAAGTATATGAAATGATATGTCTATGATGAGTATGACAAGAATGATTCCATGACTAAGAGCCTTAAGTCAAGAGTCCAATGCGAGTATGAAAGTGTTAAACTAGTTCTTGACCTTTAATTCTATTCCTTAGTTATGATACTATTTTTTTTAAAGATTTCAAAGCATACAAATTAACGTTTATGGTGTCCATGATTTCATTCCATGTTTTCTTTTAATGTTATTTTCCGTTGGTAGTCTCGCCTTATGATAATCGTTCCTCCAAGGTGAGACATGACGACCCTGGTTACTCCATAATGTAATCGGAGGTTTCCGACCTTATGTCACTCCGATGGATACATGATTTTCTTTGGGCTCTCCTGCATGCTTATACGATATATGTATATGACATATGTATATGAGATATGTATATGCACATGGGGTGGGGGAAAGGATACATGGGGAATGGGAAGGGAAACATGTTTCATTGCCACACGGTCAGGTGGTTTATCATCCGGACGCGGGATGCCGGACGCGGGATTTATGGGCAAGCCGAGTATTTCGGCTATGCTATATGAAATGACGTTATGATATGCTATGATATGAAATGATATGATATGATATGATATGACATGATATGATATGATATGATATGATATGATATGATATGATATGACATGATATGATATGATATGACATGATATGATATGATATGACATGATATGATATGATATGATATGATATGATATGATATGATATGATATGATATGAAAGACAAGCATGCTTGGCATTGCCCTAGGCGGCATTCACATGTACAGGTTACTCTTCTCCCACATGATATGTTCCATGTTTTTATACGGATATTATTCATATGTATACTCTTTACTACATTATTGTTCATGCCTTACATACTCAGTACATTGCTCGTACTGACGCCCCTTTTCGTGGGCGCTGCGTTTCATGCCGCGCAGGTACACTCAGACAAGTAAGAGTTATTGCAGGAGACGTTCCAGCGGAGTTGGTAGACTCCATTTGTACCTGGAGTGCTGCCGAGCCAGATTATATGTGCTATGCAGTTGTTCGAAGTTAGAGACTTTGCAGACAGAGTCGTGGGTCTAGAGTGTCAGCTTTAAAAAGGGTTCCACTAGTTGATGTATTTTTATTATACATTATGTTACAGAGCCCTTATGTTTACAGACCGTGTTTAATTTGAGAAACGACGAAAAGATTTTGAAAATTTTACTATGTATTTTACCTTCAATTGATTTAAGAATCCCAAGAGAATATGTGTGTAACAAGAGTCCGAGGGTTCGCTCGGCTCCGATTATGGGGTCGGGTGCCCATCACACCCTAGTAAGATCGGGGTGTGACAAAGTGGTATCAGAGCAGGTCGGTCTAAGGGATGTCTGCAAAGTCGTGTCCGGTAGAGTCCTGTTTATGGGTGTGAAGCCGGCCACATTTATAAACAGGAGGCTGCGGGGCATCTAGGAATGGTTGACCTTCTTTCTGTCATTAGATCGTGCGATAGAGCCAAGTCATAAGAAATAAGATTCCTTATGCTAATCGTTGATTTTCGCAGGCGCCCAGTATCGGCGGAAAAAGGGCGAGGGATGATGTGGAAGTCAAAAGAGGTAAGACGGGATGGATATATTTGTTCTGTTATGTGAAGCTGGGAGCCAGATATACACCGGGCGGAAAGTGAATATTGAGAAGAGAAAAGGGTAAAACGGTAAATGCAAAAGAAAGGACGTATTACGAAAATGTTTCGGAAGCTGTAAGGCTTCGACTGATTTTAGATCATGTTATAAAGGTCATATGAGAAAGTGGACGCGAATATATCAGTATTAAGGCACCGAATTCCACCAAAGTTTCGGGGTTAAGCGTGCTCAGGTGGGAGCAATTTCAGGATGGGTGACCCCCTGGGAAATAAACCAAAAGTTCTACAAATTGAGATACAAGAGACAAATGAGAAGTTAAAAGTGACCTAAGGGGAAATTAAAGTATACAGAATGGTTGGGAACCATACGGGGTCACGTAAGACAAGGTAGGCTAGAATGGTGAAGAGACAAAAAGTGTATCATAGCCCGGGAAAGTTGGATAGGCTTGAACAATGTTTGAAAGTATTTTGTGGGTTAGTGAATAATGTATATATATATATATATATATATGAGTGTGTATATATTCCATATGATTGTATCAGTGGACAAGGGAGTCCCAGCAACCGGTGCTACGGTAAGGAAGGCGGTAAAGGTAAGTTGTTATTGTTCTACCACAAGCTTAAGACTTGAGAGTCTAGTGTGGAGATAGTTACAAAGGAAAGAGAGTGAGTTCATGGAAGGCAAGGAGAGATCAACGGGTCGGGAAAAGTGAAAAGTAAGAAAGCTTAGTGAGGGAAACCTCGAGAGAAGCTATCGACAAAGCGCGAGATTGTTTGGGTAAGGACTTAAAGTAGACATGTGAAAAGGAATAGAAAGTGATAAAAGGAAACAGGAAAGAAGTGTACAAGGTTGAAAGACCGATTTTGATAAGCAAGGCGGAAGGAATAGTGACTAAGATAGGGCAATGTGAAGTAAGAAAAAGAGTGATTAAGCTTAGCGACGATATAATAAGACTTTGGCCTTGAAAAATATATGAAGGAATAAATGTATGGCCATACTAGAATGGTTGCCTCAAGCATGGAAGAAGCGTTCGAGAGGATGACCTAGGAAAGGGCGAGATCTATGTGTTAGAAAGGAATAGTTCACGAGCTTTAGAACCCATATGAAGAAATAGCAAGAAAAAGAAGGTACTCGAAGGCGGTTAGCATATAAGGAGCCCCAAAAGGGGGGGAGACCATATTATATTAGATTTAAAAAGGAATCACAACACTATCAAGTACCAGAAAAGGAAATCTATTAGCTTGGAATCAGAGTACAAAAATGTCGGTGTGTCGCCAGAATACTTGGGAGAAAAGTAGAAGCGAAATAACAATGAGTATACTAAGAGATAGACTTGAGGATAAAGGAATAGCCTACAGCCGCATTGGATCGTTAAGTAAAGATTGCGTACCCAGACATGGTTTCCGTTAAGGTGTGGTGATGAACAGTAACAAAAAAGAGATGGTCTGAGAAAGACAAGGGTAATGCGTTGGTCCAGTAAATTAGAAAACCCATGATATCGAACAAGGACTCATAAAAAGGGTCAAGGAGTTCGATTGTAAGAGGAAAATAGGGTAACAGATAAGGAATGGGCTCGAAGGAAAGGACAACTATAAAAAGGGACCCCCCCCCCCCAAAGTATTATGACACCCCATAAGATCAGACGAACATTCGAGGACGAATGTTCTAAAGGGGGGGAGGATGTTATAGCCCGTATTTCGTACGTTCGGATATTGCGAGACAATGGTGAGAAGTTAAGGACAAGACTATGTTCTAAAATAATTTTAATGTACTAGTTGTTAGGAATATTATTTATGAACATTGGTATTATGGAAATGTTGAAAAAGGTTAAGGGTAAAAAGGAAAATTCACAAAATGGCCATGGAAATAATGTGGAAGGCTAGGGTCGAAATGGTAATATTGAGGGAAGTCGAGGGGCAAAACGGGAATTTCACAAAAGGGTTCATGAAGGTTCCAAAAAGGGGCATATTGGCCATGTGATGGAAAATATGGACTAAAGTGTATATGGTAAAATATTAAGTCATCTTTTAGTTTAATGAAATTCAAGAAAAGAGAAGAAAATTCTAGAGAAAGGATGATGACAAATAAGTAGTCATCTTTGAAAATTCAAAGAAAGGGGGAGAAAAGGAAAGAAAATTCTAGAGAAATTGAGGAAGGGAATCATGTGTTTATATTCTTATTTTGAGGGACCTAATTATAAACATGGACAAGTGGTGGGAGATATATATTTATATATGTAAGTGGTCATCATTTTAAGGAGAGAAAGACTTGGATATAAAAAAAAAAAAAAAGAAGAGAGAAAGAAAGAAAGAAGGAGGATTCGGCCAAACATGGCCTAGAGAGAGTGAAGGAGAAAAATTATTTTTCCTAGCATTCCAAGTAATTGGAAGGTCCTCTACAACATGGAAGGGTTGTTGGAACAAGAACATCACTCATTTGCACAAATTCATAACCCTAGTCAAGTGGAAAGTTGAAGGAAAAAGGTAAGAACTAATCTTCCTTTATGTATTATGGATGCTTGGTACATGTTATGGTACGGAAAAATGAAGGAAAAACATGAAATCAATGGTATTGAAGTGTGGCCGTGTGGTGTGTGGTAATGGCCGAATATATGTGTGTTGTGTTGTCTTGCAAGGGAAGAATGGATTGATTCTATGTAGAACGCTGTTGTTGTTGTAATGTATGAAAAGATGAGAATTCATGGAAATGTGCATGTAGTATATGTAGCATGTTGGTTGTTATTGAAATGCTAAGAAATGAGTAAAAATGCATGGAAGTATGTATAAAGTGTGGTGGTCGTGTGGTCCTTGTATGATGTAGAGAAAATGAAACAATTCTATTTAGCATTTTGATTGTTATGTTGTTGTTATATGGTATAGAGATGGATGAAAATGCATGAAGACATGTAAGGAGTGATTATGGTCGAAATAGGTGTTTTGGTAAGTTAGTGTAAATTGATGTAATTTGATATTCTAGTTGTTGTCGATATGGATCATGTAATGTGTAATGAAGGTTGTTGTCGAAGTTAATGCGTACGAATGATCATGAAATACATGGTTGTTGTGGAATTGGAAGGTTTCGGGTAAAGTAAAATGTTGATTGAGTTGTTGAAAGATTATGTGAATTAAATTGAATTGAATTGAATTGAATATGAATGGAATGTTGTTAGTAAGATTGTTGGCATTGTTGTTGGTTTGGCCGAGTTGAATTCTCGGATTGTTGTTAATAGATGAATTGGGCCGAGCCATATTCTCGGGACGGTGTATTTACAGGGGGAGATGCTGCCGAAATTTCGGCAGATTACAAGTAAATGTATTTGAAGGGTTAAGAGAGGCATATGATAATGAACCTAACAATTGCGTTAATCGTCTTGAATGTAGACTAGCGGCAACAAGTTTGGACGAATAAGCGTAGCTAGTAAGGCGCGGCGCAGGTATGTTAAGGCTCGTCCCTTTTCTTTCTATGGCATGATTCGTATGTAAGATTTTATAAATACTTCCATAACGTTCTCATTTCCAAAAGTTAGAAGTAATGGTTCCAAGGTATAATTTCCTTCTTAAAAGTTATTAAATGTTTCCCAAAATATTCATTTTTCTCCAAAAATCCAAGTTTTACGATTTTTGAAAGTTTTTATGATTAAAACAACGACTATGATTTTATGATGACAATGATGATGCCAGATATGAGAAAACGTCTATGATGAATATGTCAAGGATATGTTCTTACCACGAATACGACGATATGAAATGTTAAGCTATTTTTGGATAATGACTATTTTAAAGGTTTCAAAGTATATGAAATTATATGTCTATGATGAGGATGACAAGAATGATTCCATGACCAAGAGCCTTAAGTCAAGAGTCCAATGCGAGTATGAAAGTGTTAAACTAGTTCTTGACCTTTAATTCTATTCCTTAGTTATGATACTATTTTTTTTAAAGATTTCAAAGCATACAAATTAACGTTTATGGTGTCCATGATTTCATTCCATGTTTTCTTTTAATGTTATTTTCCGTTGGTAGTCTCGCCTTATGATAATCGTTCCTCCAAGGTGAGACATGACGATACCCGGTTACTCCATAATGTAATCGGAGGTTTCCGACCTTATGTCACTCCGATGGATACATGATTTTCTTTGGGCTCTCCCGCATGCTTATACGATATATGTATATGACATATGTATATGAGATATGTATATGCTATGGGGCGGGGGAAAGGGATACATGGGGAATGGGAAGGGAAACATGTTTCATTGCCATATGGTATGGTTTATCATGACGCGGGATATGATAAGATTTATGACGGAGTATTTCGGATATGATGGGCGAGCCGACGTTGTTCGGCGCTATGATATGAAATGATATGATATGATATGATATGATATGATATGATATGATATATGATATGATATGATATGATATGATATGATATGATATGATATGATATGATATGATATGATATGATATGATATGATATGATATGATATGATATGATATGAATATGATATGATATGATATGAAAGACAAGCATGGCATACGCCCTAGGCGGCATTCACATGTGCATATTACTCTTCTCCCACATGATATGTTCCATGTTTTTATACGGATATTATTCATATGTATACTCTTTACTACATTATTGTTCATGCCTTACATACTCGTACATTGCTCATCGACGCCCCTTTTCGTGGGCGCTGCGTTTCATGCGCGCAGGTACACTCAGACAAGTAAGAGTTATTGCAGGAGACGTTCCAGCGGAGTTGGTAGACTCCATTTGTACCTGGAGTGCTGCCGAGCCAGATTATATGTGCTATGCAGTTGTTCGAAGTTAGAGACTTTGCAGACAGAGTCGTGGGTCTGGAGTGTCAGCTTTAAAAAGGGTTCCACTAGTTGATGTATTTTTATTATACATTATGTTACAGAGCCCTTATGTTTACAGACCGTGTTTAATTTGAGAAACGACGAAAAGATTTTGAAAATTTTACTATGTATTTTACCTTCAATTGATTTAAGAATCCCAAGAGAATATGTGTGTAACAAGAGTCCGAGGGTTCGCTCGGCTCCGATTAATAGTGTGTAGAAATGGATGAAATTCATGAAACTTTGTATGTTGATGTTGAGCCGTGAGTATGGGCCGTTTTGTGACAAGGAATGAACTAAATTTACTTAGTGTTTTGGTTGTTGTTGTTGTGGATTCTATGATGTAAAATGAAGGTTTAATGGTTCAAGTTGAAGTTCAAATCGTGTGTGACCGTTTTTGGAAGCTAATGTGAATTAAATATAGTTTCTTGTATTTATGAGGATAATGTTGTTAACGTGTGGATTGTTGGTGTAGTTCATGAATTTGGAAGAAAAGAATGTGTTGTGTTGCTTTTGTCGAGTTTGGGAGGTTTCGGGTGGCATTGTATATTGGTTGGGTTGTTTTGAATATTGTGCGGATTGTTTGAAATGTTCTTGAATCTTGTTTGAAAGGTTTCAGATTAGTACTTGAATGTATGAGCATTGGCGTTGGCTTAATGGTATGTGACGAATTGAATGTAATTGGAATGTTGTCGAATTATGTAGAAAGGAATTACTAACGTTAGAATGCGTTTTGAATCAATCGTTGATGTTGTTAGTATGGTTGTTGGTTGTTGTTGCTGATTTGGCCGAGTTGAATTCTCGGGGTGTTGAATTTAAAGGGGAAATGCTGCCCAAATTTCTGTAAATGAAGTGCTAGCTTAGAATTGGATTTCTAAGTGTTTATGACTAATGTTTGGTGTTTAACGACGTTGTTGTAGATCTTGGGAAGCCGAGACTTAAGTTTGGATTAGCTTAGGACGCGGACGAGGTATGTAAAGCCTAACCTTTTCTTCTTTTGGCATGTCTTAGTTGTAAGTAAGCTATGCTACGAGCCTCGGGGTAACTCTATTCTTGCGATCCGAGCATGTCTACGATTCTTATTCACTTCTTAATGTTGGCATTTGTAATGTACTAGAATAATGGTCCTTATGTCTTTGGTATGATTGGATTTCAAAGTTTGCATAAAAGGTTTTGTTCCTAAAAGGTTCTATGTCGAAAAAGGGCCGTAACTTTTGTAGACAGAACCGGATCGCCTCGATATGCTCGTAGAAGGCTCTGTGGCGTATAATGACTATATCTTCCATAGGCGGGCTCGGATTGGGTTGACGCTCGTCCGTGGGTCCCGCGACTTTCCTTTGTGTAGTTCTAACGACTCTTGAAAGAACTTAGCAAGGCTAACGTTTTAACCGTCAAGAGTCGATTACTTACTTACCTATCGAGTCTGTAATGACGATTATGTTCTTGATTTCCACAAGCTACTTCATATGGTTTTGATACGTATCTATGATTTCTAAAGTTCCATTTGATATGTTCCCGAGTGATATTCGGGGAAAACTTGATTTGACTATTCTGTGGAGTTCTTTGCAAATGTTTTATCGCATATAGTTCCTCACGACTCTGCTCGTGCATATGGGTGTTATATCTTTCGCCGAGTCCCGGGCCGGTTATGTTATCGTGCGCACTATGTTATATTCCGGAGTATGATGTGTTCGGTTCGCCGAGCCCTTCGCTAGAGGGCCGGGTACCGTGTATATTCTGGTGTTATGATGTGTTATGGCGTTATGATGTGATATGTGATATGTCGGGTACGGAGATTTGAAATCTTCTGGAGTATGATGTGTTATGGCGCCAATGACAGGAGGGCGACCATAATCTAAGAGCCCCATGCATGATTTGTGTTTTGATAAGTAAGTATTTTGGTATTCTGGATTTTGCATTTATCTTCTGTACTTCTTTTTCCGATTATGATCCTTTTTACTATATTTCATGCTTTGCATACTCAGTACATATTTCGTACTGACCCTTTTTTCTTGGGAATTGCGTTTCATGCCCGCGGTACGGATACTCGTCGTGATGATCCGATGCCGACTTAGATTCCCATTCGGCTATTTTGGAGTGCTCCCTTGTTCGAGCCTATATATTGGTACGAGTTTTTTTTCCGATGCATATGTATATGACTATTCATGGGTGCGGGGCCCGTCCCGTCATATGATTCGTTATTACTCTTGGGGTCCGTAGACACATATGTGTGGGTTGTGGGCGGTTAATGTACCGTTGTGTCTGTGTGGTTTGTATTCTGGACGTCCCCCTGTATTATGATAGCCTTACCGGCTTATGCGGCGGTTTGAGACGACGCCTGATTTTCGCATATGTATCCTCTGCTGAAAATTATGACTACGATATGTATGTATGTGTTTGTGACAATTTTGGGGCGACGTATTACTTTTCTGTATGTATAAGGTCTGGTTATGCAGTATGATCGATGTACGATTTTTGTATATGTATAATACGTTTGTACGCCGATTATGGTTAACAAAAAGTGCGTATGGGTGCCCAGCTCGGGCACTAGTCACGGCCTACGGGGTTGGGTCGTGACAATGCATATGACTTCTGTCGACTTTGAGCTGCTAATAACCTTTCCCGAATAAGCTTCACTTTATCAATAGCTTGCTGAATCATATCTGGGCCAATTAACTTAGTTTCACCAACATTAAACCACCAATAGGTGACTGCACTTTCTCGCCATACGAGCCTCATACGGTGCCATCCGAATGCTAGAATGGTAGCTATTATTATAAGCAAACTCAACAAGTGGCAAGATGATCATCAACCTACCTACGAAATCAATAACACAGCCCGCAACATATCTTCTAGGGTCCGAATAGTGCGCTCGGCCTGTCCGTCAGTCTGAGGGTGAAATGCTGTACTAAGACTCACCTGTGTCCCCAATCCTTCCTGGAATGATCTCCAGAAGTTAGCTGTAAACTGAGCACCTCTGTCAGATATAATAGATATGGGAACTCCGTGAAGTCTTACTATCTCCTTAATATATAACTTTGCATAGTCCTCAGCTGAATAAGTAGTCCTGACTGGAAGAAAATGGGCTGATTTTGTCAGCCTATCTACAATAACCCATATGGAATCATACTTCCGTGGAGTGCGAGGTAAACCTGTAATGAAGTCCATATTAATTGCTTCCCACTTCCAAGTCGAAATTTCCATCTCCTGTAATAATCCACCAGGCTTCTGATGCTCGATCTTAACCTGTTGGCAATTCGGGCACTGAGCAACAAACTCTGCTATGTCTTTCTTCATACCATCCCACCAATACAAGCATCTGAGGTCATGATACATCTTGGTAGACCCCAGATGAATAGAATAACGGGCATAATGTGCCTCTCCCATAACCTGTTGCCGCAGCCCTGCAACCTCAGGTACACATAATCTGCCTGCATATCGTAGCACTCCATCAGGTGTGACCTCGAATGGGGCCTTCTCTTTTTGAAGGGCTGCATCTCTATTGTTATATCCCGCATTTTGTGCGTTGGAATATTTCGAGATCGAGTAAATTGAAGAAAATAAGTTCGACGAAAATTTGGGAAATGCTGGGCGAATTTTTAAGTCAACTACGGAGGCGCATATCTCATAGTATATGGTTTGATGGGCATCGGAGGAAAAATTATGACGTTACAAACTGAACTA
>NW_026718313.1:0-12325 GCF_029784015.1 Lycium ferocissimum
AAACATCCCATTACTACGATGAGGTACATATCAAACTCATGCTCTGAAAACGCGGGGTATAACAATAATCATAATCAGAGACATGAGTACAGAATATGACAGACGAAGCTGTGGTTAGAATCTGAAGTATAGAAGGTAGTACCTTGTCCGAGACCTCAGAAACATAATGCATATCAGATCATATAATATCATGCAAACATGTATCGTGTCCCGGCCCTCTGATAAGGGACTCGGTAAGTGAAGTCATGCATAACAAAATCACGTGTGCGAGATGACGTGTCCGCCCTTATTAAGGGACTCGGTAATATGGAATCATATCTGTCAAAATCATATATCATGTATACATAACGTGTCCCGCCCTCTACCGGCGGGTCTTGGTGAATAATAATCATGTGCCGTCCGGCCACCATCCCCGTATCATCATATCATAATCATACAAATAACGTGTCCCGGCCCGCAAGTACGAGGGACTCGGTGAATAATGCAAAGAAGTGCGCACGAGAACATGTCCTGGCCGGGCTCAGTGAAAAGACATATCATAACTTGCACGAACAGAGTAATGCAGAAACATATGCATATAAGTCCAGACTCAATAGACAATTTAAACATTATGTCATATTACATACCTTTCGGATGACGTGACAGATTATGTCAAAGCAGAATTTTGAGATTGTTCGTACGTAACAAATATATCACAAGGCCCACGGAATATTCATAATGATCATTCTTTAACAAACGGAACCGTTTAATGTCAAATCACTTCAAGGAAGTCAGGTAACACTCGTAGTATGTACGTAGGCCCTTTTTGGGGACGGCACAATTACTTACATCGAGTCATGTTTCTAGGATCATAACACATATCGGGATATATTATAGACTTGTCATATCTATCATTCGCCAACGGCACAATGATCAAAAGATTCCTTTAAGCATTGTATAGAAATAAATCAATTAAAATCACAGTAAGAGGTCTCGGAGTCTGTGGGCCCACCTCGGGTAAATCGAGGTGGTGAACTCAAATTATGGATCATAAACCTTATGGAATCGTTCATGAGAGTTTTGAGACAATCCGAGTCCATTTGCGAAGGTTGCATACATACAAGTCACTTTGATGACAATTTGTAAGGAAACTAGTTCAATCGCGCTGAAAGAAATGGGGTCAATTTCAACTTCGGGTTTCAAGAGACAGAGTCATATCTAAGGCTCGCGTCCGAGCCTAATACGTTTAGAACATGCCAAAGAATAGAAGGGAAGACTTTACATACCTTACTTGCCCTTCACGCTTGTCAAAACTCCAATCCCGTTTCGTCAAAAATCTGCAAATGGTCACTTTTACCTGTTACTATTCATGAGACTTGAAATCCCAATCTTGGGTTAATAATTGTCTACCGAAATTTCGGCAGCACCTCCCTTATAAATATGACACCCCGAGAATTTATCTCGGCTCAAATGTCAACAACAACAATCCCAACAACATCAACAATTACAACAAAACACAATATAATGCAACTAACCCACTTTCCAACATAATGCAATAGTCTCCATTCCGACTCCACATTTTCAAATCAACACCAACATGCTCTCACTCATTACTAATCAAGGTCATTACAACACCATTCGGAAGCATTTCATAGCGTTTCTACAATATATACTCAAGATATACAAAATATACAAACTTTCCGCCAAAGCCATAATTCATTCAACACTTCTAATTTTTGGCATACTTATTCATAGGATGCTTTCATCTTCTAGTTACATCAACTATAATCATAATTCATATCTTAACAACTTAGTTTCCATAATATCACAAAAATCATTTGAAGTAACATGATCTTCTACATTCCAATTCAATGCAATCTTACTTTATTTTACCTTCAATTACATTACAAGATTCACAACAACACAACCAACATACTAAACAAAATTAACTCAACCTCATTTTTCCATAAGGTACCACACGGCCAACACCTACTTCTCCAAATTCAACCAAATTCATTCAACTTTCATTTCCAATATAAAGTTCACCACAACTACAACTAAAATACAACATAAAATTCAACCCACCTTACTTATACAATATTACACACACACGGCCACACATGCACATGCACACACACACCATAATTTCATGATTTCCATTCAATTCCATTCACTCTAACATCCATAAATCCTCTACAACATAAAAGGAACATGAAACCTTACCTTTTCTTCCAACCTTCACTCGCCACAAACGTCGCTTTCCCGCCAAACTAATTATACCACGTTGACGAGCGCCTTGAGCTTAGTAAGAATTCAAGAAGAACAAGATTTTTGGATGCAAGTTGATGAACTTGGAATTTTTTTTCTCTTCTTTCTTTCCTCTTGGCCGACGGCCACTCCTCTCTTCTCTCTTCTTGATTTTGTTTTAATTTCTTGAAAATTCTAGATGATCAAGCTTCCTTATATTAAAGAAGCACATGATCATCACATGATAATTAAGTCATGGGCTTGACTAGCTCATGGACGCCATGGCCGGCCACCTATATGTATTGGGCCATAATCTTCTTCTTTTTTTTTTTTGAGCCCAACTCACAACAATTCTTGTTTTGCAATCCCCGAACAAATTTTTAAAATTCCGAATTTGCCCTTAGGCCTTCTCCATTGTTTCCACATTCATACTTCCATAACCGGCATACACATACTAAGAAAAATCCAAACTTGGCCTTATTCCTTACAAGTCGCAATTATTTCCAAATTCTCCAAATAGGCTAAAACACGGGATATAACAGTGCTAGCCTAGAATTGGATTCCTAAGTGCGTATGACTAATGTTTGGCGTCTAATGATGTTAGTGTAGCTTTTGGAGAAGCCAAGACGTAAGCTTGGATTAATCTAGGAAGCGGACGAGGTATGTGAAGCTTACCCTTTCTTTCTTGTGGCATGTCTTAGTCGTAAGTAGATTGTGATACGAGTCTCGGGGTAACTCCATTCTTAAGGTCCGAGCGTGTGTGCGATTTCTATTCATTTATTAATGTTGACTCTCCTAATGCGGTTGAACCATGATCTTTATGTTTTCACATGATTTGGTTTCAAAGATTTTATAAAGATTTTTATTCTAAAAAGGTTTCGTGACTACGAACAATCGTAACTTTCATAGACGAGCTCGGATCGCTTCGAAACGTTCACGGGAGATTCCATAATGGATAAGGACCCCAACATTCATAAATGGACCTGGATTGGTTCGATACTCGTCCGTGGGCCCCGAGACTTTCCTTTGTGTGGTACTAACGACTTTTGAAAGGATTTTGTGTATCGATCGCCTTAACCCTCGAGCGGCGACTACTTATTTCTCTAACGAGTTTATAATGACGATTATGCCCCTAAGTTCCATAAGCTACTTCATATAATTTAATACGTATTTATGAGTCCTACAGTCTATTTGATATGCTTTCGAACGTCATTCGGAGGAAACCTGATTTGA
This sequence comes from Lycium ferocissimum, assembly GCF_029784015.1. NCBI lineage: Eukaryota > Viridiplantae > Streptophyta > Magnoliopsida > Solanales > Solanaceae > Lycium > Lycium ferocissimum. Next base: position 3,460 of record NW_026718313.1, read on the forward strand.
CTATCACCTTGGTTTTAAATGATAATTCACTTTGAATATTTTATGAGTTTTTGAAAAACGTTTTAAACTGCATATAGTCTCCCACGACTCGCTCGTGCATATGGTTGCTATATCCTTCACCGAGTCCCGGCCGGTTATGTTTCGTGCGTACTATAATATATTCCGGAGTATGATGTGTCCGGTACGCCGAGTCCCCTTTGGCCGGGTACCGTGTATATTTGGCGTTATGGGGTGTTACGGCGTTATGATGTGATACGATATGTCGGGTGTCGGAGATATGAAATCTTCTGGAGTATGATGTGGCGTGGCGCCAACGACGGGCGGGCGACCACCGTTCTAAGAGCCCTATGCATGATTTGTATTTTTGTGAGTAAGCATTTTGATGTTTTGAATATTGCATTTACTTTTCGTACTTTTGGTTTTGACTCTGATCTTGTTTACTATATTTCATGCTTTGCATACTCAGTACGTATTACATATTCCGTACCGACCCCCTTTCTTCGGGGCTGCGTTTCATGCGCGCGGTACGAGTACTCATTTTGGATGATCCACCAGCTTAGGATTCTGTTCGGTGACTTGGAGCGCTCCCTTGTTCTGGAGCCTATACTTTGATCCGCCTTTTGTTATATATATATATATGCATATGTTTATTCACGGGTACGGCGGGGCCCTGTCCCGTCATATGATTCTGTTATGACTCTTAGAGGTCTGTAGACATATATGTGTGGGTTATGGCTATTCACTGTTCGGCCGTGTCCGTGTGATTTGTGATTTGGACGTCCCCCTATATTATGATAGCCTTATCGGCTTATATGTGATATTATCTCATTGGATTGCGATAGCGATATGTATATTTGTACATTTGTGACAGCTTCGGGGTGACGTTCCACTTTTCTGTATATATATGTTATTTGTATACCGCGTAAGCTATTCGTATGCTACTTCTGATTAACGGGTGTGTACGGGTGCCCAACTCGGGCACTAGTCGCGGCCTACGGGGTTGGGTCGTGACAAAAGTGGTATCAGAGCGGTTCGTCCTCGGATTGTCTACAGACCGTGTCCAGCAGAGTCTTGTTTATGGTGTGAAGCCGGCCACACTCATAAACAGGAGGCTGCGGGGCATTTAGGAATCAGTGACCCTTTTTTTTCTGTCTTAGATTGTGCGATAGTGCCAAGTCAAGGAAATGAGATTCTCCGTACCAACCTTTGATTTCAGCAGAAGGACGACATCGACGGAAGGAAGCGATTGACGATACTGGAAGTTACAAAGCACGCAGGTAAGCAAAGGTACGGAAGATACATGTCGGCTAAGGCATTAACGTATGATTGAGATGTAAAGTCCAAAATTCTCAGAAAGATAAAGTAAACAGGGAAGTGTAACAGGTGCGGTTCGAATTGGACATATGAGGTAAGTCCCTCGTTTTCATCCGTTGTTGATGCGGGAGCCCCGTGTGTTTGTGATATGATACGATATGTGCATATACGTGTTGGCCATGTGAGGCATTGTTGGTATTTCTGTGTACGGTTTTGCGATAGTAAGAAATATAGGAAAACTGCGAAATTTTTCCGGAAATAAAACCGAATGAGGTATGGGGTATAATATGCCTTGAAAGGTTGTGTTACTAGTAGAGATAAAATTTGATTAAGTTGCAAGTATGGCTAACCTTGAAAATAGGTTAACTGCTGAATTGACGGTAATGGTAATTAGGAGGTCGATACCGACATGGTAAAAAGAATTCGGAAAAAGGGCTTGTGATATTAAGAGATGAGTTAAAAGGAGTTGGCAAATTATAATAGAGTGTTGTATTAAGGTACCAACTGAATCGATAAGCAGGGATAAATTATGACGAGGTTATAGCCAGAAGAAGTGTGATCGAGACAAGAGTAAGGAAAAAAAAAAAAGAAGAAGGGATTAATTGGGAAGAATGAGATAAAAAGGAAACGCGGGTAAGATAACCAGCGCAGTAATAGGTGATGACATGTGTAGCCGTGGATATGAGTGTTATCAGCGACGAACGATGAAAGACCGGATTATAGAGAGACGAGCAACGAAATAGCGGGAGTACTAGGAAATGACTGGCATGATAAGAACAAATACGGAGGAACAGAATATGCTTTGGAAGCGAGAAAGGGGTTATGTAGGTGTAGTATTTTCTGGAAGATATGGCGGTATTGTGAAATCCCTCGTGCGCCAAAAAAAGGAAAGGACAGACATGGATTGGAGGAATACAAAAAGGCATAAAACATAAAGGGGTACTGCGGGTACACGACTTCATTTTGAAAATAATGGAATTCTTAAGCGACAAAGACGACAGGCTTAAGGAACAGATGGTGCGACCTACCTTCATTGAAAGAAGTAAATGGTATCGGTGGAGATAAAGACACTATTTCCAAGAGAACTGGGGACGCTTACCGTTGGGATATAAGTGCCGTCTAATGGAAAATTTGGAATGATTACGAGGATTCAATGATTATTGATTGAAGTACGAGACCCTTCCTAATTCGGTGGCAGATGTGTTATGAGACCGTTCTGAAATCTGTCAAACCTCCAGTTTACTCCAGATTATGTGCTGAAGGTCATGTGGCGAGGTCGACGCGATCGTACTAACGTTAGAGCATCGAATTTCATCAGAGTCTCAAAGTTAAGCGTGCTGGAGTGGGAGCAATTTGAGGATGGGTGACCCCCCTGGGAAGTTTTCTGAAAGTTTTACAAATTCAGTCGTAAGAAGCAAACGAGAAGCTAGGTCAATCTAAGGAACAATTAGAGTCTGCAGAGCGGGCAGAAACCTTAAGAGGTCGTGCAGAACGAGACAGACTGAATCAGTGGAAACGGAGGAGGGTGCATTATGGCTTTAGAAACAGGGTAAGCTGAATGGTGTTGGAAATATTTTGTGAATAAGATGATAATAATTATGTATACGTATGTACATGATATCCCTTATATGGCTATGTTGAATCCCAAAGAATCGATGTTGAGACATATTGGAAGGCATTAATCGACGGGGGTAAGGAAGTTCAAGTGAAAGAAAATGAAAAATGGTATAACGTTATAAGGCAAGCCGATCTTTGTTTTCGCTACGGATTGAGCTTGGGAAGTTCCAAGATAACGATATTTGGGAAAGAAAGAAAATAAGTAGACGGTAGGTAAGGTGACCAAAATGTCGAAAAAGCGAAAGAGTAAAGCACGACGCGAATTGGATAAGAATGTGAAAGTAGGTGGGTGAGAAAGATGGAGTGTGGCGGTATGGAAGTAAAATGGATTGTGTAGAATTGTAGGATAGACTTCGGTAAGAGGATAGAAAGAATAATGACCACAACGAAAAATGAGAGGTAAAGGAAAGAAAGACGAAGCCGTGCGATGGTGCTAAGAGATTTCTAACTTGCGAAGAATAAGTACCGAGGGTGACGGATATCAAAAAAAAAAAAAAAAAAAAAGAAAAAAAAAAAAACTATTGGTGTGTTAGGACCCCTTAATAAAGGGGGGGAGAACATAGTGAATTTGGAAGAGATTATGGCGTCCTCACGGCCCTGAAGGGCAAATTTATTACTGGAGCTAGCGTTCGAAATGATCGCCAATACAAGGGAATCGGAAATACGTATTGGTATTATGAGAGAATTGTAAAGGGGGAAGAATTTTCGTAGCCCTATGCTTTCGGGCTGTAGGGTGAGATTTGAGGGACAAAGGTTAGAGAAACAATTGTGGCAAAAAGCTAAAGGAGAGGTTGTAACGAGAGCCCAAAGATTTAGTTTGAACTCGAATTATGAGTTGCCATAAGTGTGGCTGTACTGTAAAGGATAGCGAAGGGTGCGGAACCATTACGTGTATACCTACTTTAGATCGGGGGAAAGTAGTCCAGAGAAGGAGTCAGGAGGAATAGTTTGAAGGACATAACCATTATACTTACTAGCGATAAAGTCATGTTGGGTGAGCACTCGGAATGTAAAGGTAAATGGTGACAAGGATGTAAGGATGACGTTGACCATTGAGCCGCAAGTGAGTCTTAGCACGGCATTTCACCCTCGACCGACGAACGTACAGACCGAGCGTACTATTCAGACGCTAAGGGATATGTGCAGGCCTGCGTTCTTGATTTCAGAGACAGCTGGGATGATCATCTGCCACTTATGGAGTTTGCCTATAATAATAGCTGCTATTCTCGCATCCAGATAGCCGTATAAGGCTCTGTATGGCAGGAAGTGCAGGCTACCGATTGGCTGGTTCGATGTTGGCGAAACTAAGTTAATTGGGCCAGATATGAGTCAGCAAAGAGTTGACAAAGTGAAACTCATTCGGGAGCGGTAATTAGCGCTCGAGTTGACAGAAATCATATGTAGATAGTCGACGTCGACACCACAGAGTTTCAGGTCGACGATCGGGTATCTTTGGAAGTGTCACCCTTGAAGGGTGTTGTGAAATTCGGCAAGAAGGGGAAGCTCAGTCTGAGGTACATTGGGCTTTATCGGGTCATCCGTAAGATAGGCCAGGCCGCCTACGAGTTAGATCTACCAGCGATTTGGCAGCAGTGCGCCCGGTCTTCCACGGGTCAATGCTTCGCAAATATATAGGTGATTCTTCTAGAGTATTTCCCATAAATGATATCCAAGTGACGGAGGATTTATCCTACGAGGAGCGAGCCTATAGCTTTTATTATGATATTGTGGCGAAACAATAGCGGGGAGGAAATGACACGGGAAGCCGAAGAGGAGATGAAGAATAAGTATCTCTACTTATTTCCTATGCCAACGGGTAATTCAAATTCCTAAATTGGTTATTTCGATTAATGAACCGTATGTGGCAGCCATGAAAGAGACTCCCCAAAGTGCTTATAAGACCCGTGAGATCGGTTTAACATTCGAGGACGAATGTTCTAAAGGGGGAGGATGTTATATCCCGTATTTTGTACGTTGGAATATTTTAAGTTAGTTGCGACAAGTTAAGGACAAGGCTATTTTTCGATTTGGTGTAATGTATAAGTTGTTTATGAATTTTATTGGTATGGAATATTAAGAGAAATTAGGGGCTAGAAGTTGAAATAAAAATTTCATGAAAAGGCCAAAGTGGCCGTGTGTTAAGGTGGGACCCACATGTTGGGATTTTATAAAGGACATATGAAGAGATATATGAGTAGTACATGTGAATTTGAGCAAGTCCTAAGAAGGACCCATAAGCTAAAAATGAGTGTAAGCCCTCCAAAGGGACGATTTAAGAAAACGTCTTCGGGTGATCTGACTTCGAGGGGCCAAAGAGGTATTATGAGTTTGGAATTTGGGAAAACTCCCAGAATGAAAGTTGTAGATAATTGAAATATCTCTCCAACCATAGGTCGTGCGTTCACAGGCGACATAGGGATAAGGAGATATGGACGTTTTAAGGCGAAAGGTCGAAAGGTGAACGGTGGATTCGGCCCAACCCGATTCCAAGTCGGGTGTGCCCAATACCCATGCCATTTAAGTGAAATTTTCAGCTTTCTCCTTCATTTTTCAGACCAAAACATCCAGATTTTCAGAGATGGAGAGAGAGAGAGAGAGAGAGAGAGAGAGAGAAACCAAATTTTGACCACAATCTAAGCCCCGAATCGCGAAGCTCATGAAGAGAAAAGTGTTGTACGTTACGTTGCCTTCAATTTGGGCTAAAAATCAGCCAAGAAGAAGAGGGTGACGTCTTGGCTGCATACTTAAGGTAAGACTAAGGTCCCTTTTTCATTGTTAACAAGTTTAATTAGAGTTTTAACGGATTAGAACGGAGAAAATAGCGTTATAAACTAGTTTGTTATTTTGTTGAGATTTATGGATTAAGGGGCTGTTTTATGTGGGTTAAATGGTTGGAATTAGCTGTGTTATGGATGTTTTGAATGTGTTGTAATGTGTAAAAATGGATGGAAATCATGATATGTTGCGTGTTGAAGTTGAGCCGTGTAGTGGGTCTGTTTTGTAGAATATGATGAACTAATTTTATTTAGTGTTTTGGTTGTTGTTGTTGTGGATTATATGATGATAATGAAAGCTTAATGACGTAAGTTGAAGTGGAAAACGTATATGGGCTGTTTTAGAAGCTAATGTGAATTTAATGTAGTTTCTTGAATTGATGAAAATGATGTTGTTAACATGCGGATTATTGATGTAGTTTATGAATTTGGAAGAAAGAAATGTGTTGTTGTTGTCCCTATGGGAATTGGAAGGTTTCGGGTGGCTTTGCACATTGGTTGGGCCGTTTGAATATTGTGTGGATTGTTTGAAATGTTCTTGAATTTTGTTTGAATGGTTTCGGATTGGTATTTGAATGTATGAGCATTGGAGTTGGCTTAATTGTAGGTGGTGATTTGAATGTAAATGAAATGCCGTCGAAGTATATAGAAAAGAGTTACTAATGTTAGAATGAGTTTTGAATCACTTGTTGATGTTGCTAGTTTGGTTGTTGGCATTGTTGTTGATGAATTTGGCCGAGTTGAATTCTCGGGGTTGTTGAATTTGGGGGAGATGCTGCCCAAATTTACGTAAATGGAGTGCTAGTTTAGAATTGGATTTCTAAGAGCTTACGACTAATGTTTGGCGTCTAATGATGTTGTTGTAGATTTTGGAGAAGCCAAGACGTAAGTTTGGATGAACTTAGGAAGCGGACGAGGTATGTGAAGCTTACCCTTTCTTTCTTGTGGCATGTCTTAGTCGTAAGTAGATTGTGATACGAGTCTCGGGTAACTCCATTCTTAAGGTCCGAGCTTGTGTGCGATTTCTATTCATTTCTTAATGTTGACTCTCCTAATGCAGTTGAACCATGATCTTTATGTTTTCACATGATTTGGTTTCAAAGATTTTATAAAGATTTTTATTCCAAAAAGGTTTCGTGACTACGAACAATCGTAACTTTCATAGACGAGCTCGGATCGCTTCGAAACGTTCGCGGGAGATTCCATAATGGATAAGGACCCCAACTTTCATAAATGGACCCGGATTGGTTCGATACTCGTCCGTGGGCCCCGAGACTCTCCTTTGTGTGGTACTAACGACTTTTGAAAGGATTTAGTGTAGCGATTGCCTTAACCCTCGAACGGCGACTACTTATTTCTCTAACGAGTTTATAATGACGATTATGCCCCTAAGTTCCATAAGCTACTTCATATAATTTAATACGTATTTATGAGTCCTACAGTCTATTTGATATGCTTTCGAACGTCATTCGGAGGAAACCTGATTTGACTATCACCTTGGTTTTAAATGATAATTCACTTTGAATATTTTATGAGTTTTTGAAAAACGTTTTAAACTGCATATAGTCTCCCACGACTCGCTCGTGCATATGGTTGCTATATCCTTCACCGAGTCCCGGCCGGTTATGTTTCGTGCGCACTATGATATATTCCGGAGTATGATGTGTCCGGTACGCCGAGTCCCCTTTGGCCGGGTACCGTGTATATTTGGCGTTATGGGGTGTTACGGCGTTATGATGTGATATGATATGTCGGGTGTCGGAGATATGAAATCTTCTGGATCTTCTGGAGTATGATGTGGCGTGGCGGCAACGACGGGCGGCGACCACCGTTCTAAGAGCCCTATGCATGATTTGTATTTTTGTGAGTAAGCATTTTGATGTTTTGAATATTGCATTTACTTTTCGTACTTCTGGTTTTGACTCTGATCTTGTTTACTATATTTCATGCTTTGCATACTCAGTACATATTCCGTACTGACCCCCTTTCTTCGGGGGCTGCGTTTCATGCCGCGCAGGTACAGATACTTATTTGGATGATCCACCAGCTTAGGATTCTGTTCGGTCACCGACTTGGAGCGCTCCCTTGTTCTGGAGCCTATACTTTGATCCAGCTTTTGTTATTATATATATATATATGCATATGTTTATTCACGGGTACGGCGGGGCCCTGTCCCGTCATATGATTCTGTTATGACTCTTAGAGGTCTGTAGACATATATGTGTGGGTTATGGGTATTCTTTGTTCGGTCGTGTGCGTGTGATTTGTGATTTGGACGTCCCCCTATATTATGATAGCCTTATCGGCTTATATGTGATATTATCGCCGGATTGCGATAGCGATATGTATATTTGTACATTTGTGAAAGCTTCGGGGTGACGGTATATATATGTTATTTGATTTCACTTTTCGTATATATATGTTATTTGAACTTATATCTTTGCTCAAATTTCGTAAATAAAGTGATGGCTTGGGATTGGCTTAAGTGTAAGCTTGGAAGGTTTGAGACTTAAATTTGGATTATGCTACTTACCTTTCCTTAACGGGTGTGTACTTTGGGTACTAACGTATAATAACTTAAACTTTCATAGGCGGGCCCGAATTGGGTTGACGCTCGTCCGTGGGTCTCGCGACTTTCTTTTGTATAGTGCCAACGACTCTTTGAAAGAACTTAATATGACTATCTTTCCGACCCCCGAGTATGATTACTTATTTATCTGTTGAGTCCGAAATAAGGATTTTTATGTATGTGATTTTGATACGTGACTTTGGTTTCCGAAGTTCGGTTTGATATGTTTCGAGTGATATTCGAAAGAAAATCCGGTTGACTACTGTTTTGTCTTATAAATGATGGTTCGTTTTGATTAACCTATTGAGTCTTTGAAAATGTTTTAAACTGTATTTGGTTACTCACGATTCTATTCGTGCATTCTGTGGTTACATTTTTCGCCAAGTCCCGGGCCGGTTATATTATCGTGCGCACTATGCTGTATTCTGAGGTATGATGTGTATTCCGGATTATGATGTGTCCGGTTCGCCGAGCCCCTTTTCGGCCGGGAACCGCGTATATATTATGGTGTTATGATGTGTCCGGTACGCCGAGCCCCTTTCGGCCGCATGCGCGTGTATATATGCTACGATATATGTTATATGTATGGATT
>NW_026718314.1:0-21858 GCF_029784015.1 Lycium ferocissimum
AAATGGTTGACCCAAAGTTGACTTTTCGGTAAACGTGACTTTTAAAAAAAAATACGGTGATTTCGAGAGGTCGGGATGGTCGTTTGGAACTCGTGTGTGTATTTGGGTCGGTTCCCAATCACTCGGATGCATTTTGAGACTTGGGTTGGGAAATTGGAATATACCTCGACGTTGGGCCTCGAGCGCCACTAACCGAGTCAATAACCGAATAAGATCTCGCATCTCCTAGCCCGATGCATCATGCGGAAAGGAAGCCCGGGGGTACGCGCAGTTTAACCCTGCCGATGGATCCCCCGGGGACGGAAGGGCTATGTTAAGACTTAGATGGGGCCTCGCTTTGGCACTCACCCCGGCCCACATCTACGTGTGGCACCCAATTAGTATCCTTATCATCGCGACCTTGCTCTACCCAACTCAAGCCTCATCATTGTGCATCGCTAAAACCATAGTACGTTATTAGAAAAGGATCCAAAGGATACGGCTCTAACGCACGATCTAAGATAAGAAAGAAAAGAAAGGCAATTGATCCAGACGGGCACCAGAGCCTAATGGTTGTGCAAAGTTCTATCAAGTTTGTATAGATCTAATTATTAATGATGTGCACAAAGCTATCTTAGAATACTTTGAAGTGCTCCATTACCAAGGTATGTCACACATACTTGTCGTTATGCTACCCAAATGCCTTAACCCTCAAACCTTCTATGATATTAGACCCATTAGCTCGCAATATTTTCAAGAAGATCATTGCTCAAATCTTAGCTAAAGAGTAGAGAGAACCTACCCCTCATTATCTCTGTCGTAGTGGCTTTATTCGGGGTAGACAAATTTCGTTAATATCCCGCTTAGCACAAGAACTTGTGTAGGACATTAATAAGTTTAACCAAGATGATAACATTGTTTTAAACCTAGATAGCCAAAGCATATGATAGAGTTGCTTCCATATCCGTGTAGAATTATGAGGAAACCGGGATTTGATGAAATTTGGATTGATTTGATATATAGACATATTCTAATAATTGGTACTCTATTATCCTTAATGGAACTTAAATGGTTTTCCAAATCCAGAGGAGGTCTCGAGCAAAGATATCTTTGTTCTCTAGCACTCTTTGTAATAAGTACGAACATTTATCTATTTTGTTTATTAACTTGTCTTTGAACGCGAATTACACAGGTACTACAAGCCTATAAAGGGACCAAGTATTACACACTTGGCATTCACGTCTGTAAACTCCGGTGATTTAAGGAAAGTTTTGAATGTTTTAACTATGTATGAATGTTTCATGTCATCTTATAAACAAGAATAAAAGTTGTGTGGCCCCGGCTCCAAAAGCATATATTGAACTCATCACATAATGGTCCACATCAATCGGAATGCATTTAAAAGAATGGTCTATCAAGTATCTAGGGTGCCCATTATTTGTTGGAATAATGAAGATCTTATTTTTCTAAGAGATGGTTCAATCTATTACCAAAAGGATCCACACTTGGCATTCTAAATTTCTCTCAATGGGTGGTAGAACTGTTCTCATCAAACATGTATTACTTGCAATGCCAATGCACTTATTGGCGACCATGAAGCCCAAAAGGAACCTTTGAGCAGATAGAAGGGGCCACTAGCAAGATTCCTTTGGAATGGAAATGACAACATGAAGAAATATCATTGGGTGCAAATGGGAGAAGATGTACTCGCCATTTGAAGCAGGAGGAGTTGGGTTTAGATGCCCGAGAGACACTAGCAAAGCCTTTATTGCTAAGAGTGGTGGAACCTAAGAGTAAAGGAATCCATGTAGAAGGACTGTATGATAGCAAAGTACTGCACCAGATCAAATCCAACGCGAAGGCAGTAGGAGTTCAATCCCATACTTGGAGGGCAATTTGTCGATAAAACACCATGTGGAAGACAACATAATATGGCGATTGAGAAGGCAACTTGTCATTCGGCATGATAATTGGTCAAAGAAAGGGGGCATTATACAAGGTCACAGAAGAATATGTTCCAAATAAATACAAATTGAACGAAGTATATAATAATGGAATCGGAGACGGGAAGATTTGGATACAAAGTTCCTATGATAGTAAGAGTCGTTACCATGTCACGACCCATTTTGACATAAGTCGCGCGGGCACTTACCTCTCCCATTCCTCGGAAGCGAACCCTTAACCCAATGATAATTAAGACATAAATAATTAAATCAAGCAACAGAATAGAATAAATACGTAAGTCTCTCTCTCTCTCTATATATATGTGTGTGTGTGTGTGTGTGTAGTAGAATAGTGCGGAACAATAATAATACCCCCTGTGGTCTAGTCGAGTAATTCAGAGCATCTAAAAGGGGAAATAATACAAAACCGGAATAATAATACAAAAGTTTCTATGTCTCCGAATAGAATAGACATAATGATAGAGAAGTCTTCAAGGCACAACGACCATGCTCACCCCGGAAACACGTAGATAATGCCGAAGCGACTATCGGCCACGTGTAACTAGCGGATCCAACGATACTACGCATTCATAAAGGAATGCAACAAGGTGTACTTAGTACAAAACAACGATCGTTGCATAGACATCGTACCGACTAAGCATAGCTAACACAATCCAGATAATAAAGTAGATAAACCAACAAGTATAAGTCAATGTAATCGAATCCAAGTATACGTCATCGCCTAAGTAAAACCTCTAATCCCAAATGTGCCAAATCTGAATATATCAAGTCCGAATCCAACATCACAAGTACAACACCAAAACATCTCAAAATCAAACCATAATGCAATGCAATAGTGTACGAATGCAATGCAATGCCATGCAAATGTTGTATACACATGTACTCCATTTTAAATATCGACATCTCGGTGCACAAACCTGGCCGGTGTGACTCGCGAAGTCTCAAGTGTCACTGGTCCGGATATTTGCCTACCGTACGTACGGGACCCCGATCTTTACTCACCGGGGGGTTCTCACGCACCACTCGGGGGACCCGCGATTTATGCACTCATTCAATCAATGATTCCTATAACACTTCCGTATACTCCGCCATCTGCCATTACCTGGCAAATCGAGCCCACCATCAAAGTGTTTCATCAAGTATCATCGCATCTCAACAAAGGTATCACGAAGACGAGAATACGTGCAACGTACGTATCAACACACAATCATACTCAACATCACAAGTATCAACAACGGGTACGCCCAACAATATATCCGAATCACAAATACCAATGGGTACGCCAACAATATAATGGAATCACAAGTACTCAACAACAGTACACCAACAATATAACCGAATCACAAGCATCTTCAACAGCTGGTATGCCAACAACATCGTAATCAACATGATAAAACAACCATTATCTATCAACAACTCATGGCATCAAGCCAACACAATAGAAAATCAAATCACAACATAACGGGTTGGCTAGCCCCAAACACCCAACAGCCCAACCTAAGGCAATATCCAACCCAAATCCATACCCGAAGGAAACCACATGCTATCTCCAATAATATAATATAAATATGTGCTTCTTTACACGAAGTCTCGGGTCATGGTAAGCCATAACCTACCCGGGATGGTCGAACCGCAACACCAACAACTCACTCCCTTCTCCTCGCCTTTCCGCCGAACCTCTAACCAAAGTAGTCTAAGCATAATCAAAATCTAGATTAGAAACTACGAAGAATGATACTAATATTGTTACCATTCAAATTGCAATAATTCTAACCCTAGAATTTAGAAAATCTGCCCACAAGGGCAAAATTGGAAATTTGGAAGCAAATATCAAATTAGGCACTAGATGATCATAACCCAACCACTAATTGCTAAATTAACTCATAGATTTACCCAATTTCGACTCACAAACTCCCCAATTGGGTATAAACCCTAACCTTTGATTTCGAAATTCAACGCTAGAAACGGAAGATATATGATTAACAAGCTAGATTCATCAAAACCCACTTTCATCTTCCATTAATAAGGGATTATTAAAGGAAAGGAATCTATGATGATTAGGATTAATGTGATAGGAATAGGGATTAGAAGATTTACCTCCAAGAGTAGTCCCTCGACCGTTCGACGGCCAAGCCTAAAATGTCGGGACCGCTCCAACCGCGAGTTACCGATCCACCGTATCGCCGTCGGTGTTAGCCTGGTATGTCACGACCCAACCCCGTAAAGTCGTGACTAGTGCCCGATCCGGCACCCAAACACACCTATCAAACGCTATATCACAAATTATATCAAACGCATCCAAGTATATACGAAGCGACAAGTGCCGTGTTTCCAAATTCATATAATTTTTCGGTAAAAATTTCAAGTAGTTTCCTTTGTTTTACTCGATCTATCCAAAATAACCCCTCGCACGCGTAAAATACGAAATAAAAGCCACACAGGCACAACAAAACAACACATACATACGCGGGCCGACAAGGCCGCACACGGCGAATGGAATCGCCCAAACACAAATATACAAACACAACCGTACGTAAGTAGGCATAACCCACAAACATGTCCACGTACCTCCAAACGTACGTACGTAATTAGATTTACTCTGACAGTGGCCCCGCTCGGGTACTCTTCGAACGAATATATACAAATGCACGAGCAAATATATATACCAAAAATATAAGCTCCGGACGAGAGAGCACTCCAACAGTTAAGAGGGTGTCCTCAAATGAGCGGATCACCAACCGCGCGTCCCCACTCGGAAGTGTACGAAATGCAGCCCCCCGGAAGAGCGGGGTCAAGTACGAAATATGTACCGAGTATGCAAAGCGTAAAGGTAGTATACAACCGAGTTCAAATCGAACAGATACGTAAAGTAAATGCATTTCTAAAAAATATCAAATGTTACTTCTAAAAAATAAATCATGCATGTATATTGTGAAATATGGCCGCCCGCCCGTCACGGCGCCATAACACAACATAACACCGAAAGTTTCAAATCTCCGAATCTCCGTCACATATCATACACAACATATCGCCATACACAAGAGCATCACACCAAACATAAGTGGAACCCGCCTCGAGCGAGGAACTCATGAACCATAAACACAAGATAACACGGAGTATATCATAATGCGTACGACCACGAACCGGCCGGAACCCATTAACGATATCATAGTTGGCACGAGCGGAGTATATAATCATATGCATAAAATCATATTATCATAAATCCAAAAGATAAGTAAAATAGTCATATTCGAAATCGGAATAATAATTATTACTTTTTGTTTCAAAGTTATCGAATTCCCTATAAAAGTATTGCGCGGGACCCACGGACGAGTATATAGACCCCGAATCGAGCTCCGCCTATGAAAATATACTCATTCTATATCATACAAACTCCTACGAAAATTTCAAAGCAATCCTAGCTTTTCGAGAAAAGTTATGAGCGTTGAAGTTTTAGAATCGTTAAAGAATAAATTCATTCCAAAAAAATCAGCTTTCACATAACCTTTGCAACTCATGAATTCCAAGGATATAAGGATGAATGTCATGGCATATTAGCACAAGAATACTAAGGAAACAAATGCGAATCATAGACAAGCTCGATTGCTAGGAATAGAGTTTCCTCGAGGCTTATATCATAGCCTATTTTATCTAAGGCATGCCGAAGAAGGAAGGTTACTTTACATACCTCAAACGCTCTCCAAAATGATCCAAACTCAAGCTAATCCAACCTATGATTAGGGCTGCCCACGATCTATAAACAAACCATAAAATGCCAAACATTAGCTAAAGACTTTTTGGGCCTTAAATTCCAATTTCGCCCTTAATTTGCAGAAATTTGCGCATTTCCCCGTAAATAGGACACCCGAGAATTTAACTCGGCCAAAACAATCAACAACAACAACAATAACCAACCTAGCAACATCAACAACCAACCCGAAAGGCAAACAACAATAATAGCTCTCTTTTTCCATCATTCAACAATTTTCATAAACTCAATTCGACGACTTACCTTTCAAGCCAAAATCGACGCTTATACATTCACATACTAACCCGAACCCATACCAACAATATTTAAAGACATCCTAAGCAATTCATACAACATTTCCAACACCCAAATTTTTCTCCAATTCGGCCGAAAATAGCCCCAAAACCGAGAACCCCACTTTTCACATTCCTCATTCTCAAATCATGATTTGTATCCACAATTCACATTCTAACAATGCTATTCTCATCAATATATAATTTACATTAAATGTACAAAAATCTCCAAATCAGTCCGCAACAATCACAATATCATTTTGAGTCACTAAACATTCATTTCCAACATAGAATTCATAACGACGACGACTAAAACATTAAGCGATATCAATTCGTTCATTGACATATAATATGACCCATTTCGACCAACACTACACATATACATATATGGATAATTCTCAATCGTTCTTCACCTTACCATGATCATAATATACTAACTAAACATTAATTCATCACTTCAATACAACACAACACACACACACACTACACGGCTAGAACACCACACCCACAACTCACTTCCAACATTCCATATTTCATGATTTTCCTCCATTATAACATACTACAACAAGCATACAACCTTCACAATACATAAAACATAATGAATTCTTACCTTTCTTCTTCAACTTTCAATGGCCTAGGGTTTCCAAAAGATGAAAAATAATGGATTGATCGCTCCAACGATGCTTCCACGCTATTTAGGGACCTCAAAATAATGGTTTTACATCAACAAAATAATTTTAGAAGGACAAGAAATGGGAGTGGATTTTTCTATGGCTGGCCGAGAGTCTCCTTCAATGGAGAGGTCTTCAACTTTTTTTTTTTTTTGCAAGTATTGAAATGAACTAAAGATGACTAGTGGTCATCTTTTTAAGTTAGCAAGACTTGGTCAAGGTCCCTTGGCCCACATTAATGAGTTGTTCCAATCAAAAGATGACACAAAAATGGTGTGGGCACCACAATCCACTCACACGGCCAACATGGAAAAGTGGATGATTTTTCACTTCCAATTTTATCACTTTTGGTCCCAAATTCTCCTAATTATTCCATACCAACAAATTCATGAACAACTTATGTCTTAAAAAAAAATTCAAAGATCAAAAATACCGACTTGTATCCCGAAATAGTTTTGTCCTTAACTTATCATAATTAATCCGGATTATTCCAATGCACAAAGATACGGGTTCTAACATCCTCCCCCCTTAAGAACATTCGTCCTCGAATGTTAGATTTACCTTACGGGTCATACCAACAATTTGGGGGAGTTTCCTTTTCAACTATCACAACAATACATTCACTGACGAAGAATTCATTTATCAAACAACAAAGTCAAATAGAGGATTGGATTACCTGTAGGCTCTGAAAATAAATGAGGATACTTCTTCTTCATCTGCTCCTCAGCTTCCCAGGTCACTTCCTCTCGGTTATTGTTTTGTCACAGCACTTTAACAGAAGCCACATCTTTATTCCGCAACTTTCTCACCTGACGATCCAATATGGCTATAGGCTGCTCCTCACAAGACAAACTCCTTCCGTGACCTCGGATATCATCTACGGAAAGACTGCGGAAGGGTCACCAATACACTTACGAAGCATAGAAACATGAAATACGGGTGTACCGCTCCCCAAATCGGTGGCGAGATCTAACTCATAGGCAACCTTGCCTATTTTAACAACAATACGGTAAGGTCCGATATATCTCGGGACCGAGCTTCCCCTTTCTTGCCGAATCTCATAACACCTTTCATAGGTGACACTTTCGAGAAAACCCAATTGCCAATACGAAACTCCAAAGGTCGACGACGATTATGCATAAGATTTCGGCCGACTGCGGGGGTCGCTAATAATCTCTCTCGAATAAGTTTCACCTTATCCATTGCCCGCCGGACCACATCCGGGCCAATCGACTCGATCTCCCCAACGTCAAACCAACCGATCGGTGACCTACACTTTACGCCATACAATGCCTCGTACGGTGCCATCCGAATGCGGATGTGGTAGCCGTTATTATAAGCAAATTCAATAAGCGGCAAATGGTCATCCCGGCTACCTCGAAATTAATAACACGTGCCCGCAACATATCTCCCAATGTACGAATAGTGCGCTCGGCCCCGTCCGTCGACCCGGGGATGGAATGCCGTACCGAGACTCACCTGCGTCCCCAATCACACTCGAAAGGATCTCCGAAATTAGCGTGAACCTGGGCACCTTCCGTCGGAGATAATAGATAAGGAACTCCGTGAAGTCGCACAATCGCCCCGATATAAAGCTCCGGCATAATCCTCGGGGCCTGAGTAGGTGGTGGGACCGAAAGAAAATGGAGGTGATTTTCCGCCGATCAACAATAACCCAAATGGATTCGTACCTCAGAGTGGGGTGCGAGGTAATGGCCCGTGATTAAATCCATATTAATGATCTCCCACTTCCACGTCGAGCATCTCCATCTCACCAGCAATAGCCCAAGCGGCTTCGGTGCCTCAATCTTAACCCGCTAGCAATTCGGACACCGAGCGACGAACTCTCGCTATATCTCTTTTCATACCATCCCACCAATATAAGCATCCGAGATCGTGGTAAATCTTCGTCGACCACGGGTGAACCGAATATCGGGCATAATGTGCCTCGCCCATAACCGTCGCCGCAATATCCGCGCGTCGGTACACACAATCTGCCTACGTGAAGTAACACTCCATCGGGTAAAACCTCAAACGAGAGTCTTCTCTTGTGCCGGGTCGCATCTCCGTATCGTGCCGAATCAGATCCTCATACCGATGCCGCTTAATATCTTCGTAACAGAGGGACTCAAGAATACCTCGAACGAGAAACCCTAACATCTCCGAATCGACCAAACGAACTCCAAGGACCGGCCAACCGATGAATATCGCGAACCATTCCCTTCCTCTACGCTGGGTTGCCCGACTTGCGACTAAGTGCATACCGCTAGGTTAGCTTTCCCCGTATGGTAGAGAATATCGACATCATAATCTTTTAACAACTCTAACCACCTCCTCTGTCGCAAGTTCAGCTCCTTACCTTAAATATGCGGACAACGTATAAATATCAACGTGAACCCCATATAAGTAATGTCTCCCACATCTTCAAAGCATGAATAACCGACGGCCTCCAAATAGAGAGTAGGATAATTCTTTTCAACATTGGGAATAAGCTATCTTGCGTCAACACACACCCCAAACCAATACCAAAGTATAAACACACATCGTACATTGAGATTTATTAGGAGTTAGCTAGTTAACTATAGACACCGGAGTTATTGTCGAAAGGATACAAGATGCGTTTTGCAATACGAGTCGAGTTCGTGTAATAGGTTATGGAAGGAAAGTTAAGGATAAGGCCATTTTCCGGTTTTGATTTAATGCGCAAGTCGCTTATAAATATTATTGGCATGGAATATTAAGGGCAAACTTGGAATTCGGAAACTATTATATTTCAAGGATTAAGTGTACATGTGGACAAGATGACTAGGAAAGCAATAAAATTGGTCATCTTTATGACTTAAGAAATTCTAGAAACTTGGAGAAAAAGAAAGAAAAAAAAAGAATAAGGGAGCCATGTGGCCGGCCACCTTGGTGTGGGCCATGGCCACATGGTTGGCTACTAATTGAAATAAAAGATGACCAAGTCATCTCATTTCATCATCTTCATCACTTGGAAACTTCAAGAAAATTTGAGAGAAAAACCTTAAGGCCTATTCGGCCAAGAACAAAAAAATTGAGGGTCAAGAATTGATTCCAAAAATTATTTTCTCCTAGTTTCCCTACTAATTGGAACGTCCTCGTCAACGTGGAGTGGTTGTTAGAACAAGAAAACCGCTCGTTGTGGTGTTTTACAAAAGCTAGCCGTGGGAGAAGATTGGTGGAAAAGGTAAGATTTAATCCTCCCTTACATGTTTTATGGATGTTTTGAACGTGTTATAGTATATGGAAATGAATGGAATTCATGAAACTATGGATTATGGTGTTGGCCGAATAGGTGCATATGTGTGAAGGTGAAGAATCAACTTTGTTTAACATGTTTTGGTTGTTGTTGTGAATTCTATGTGATGGAAATGAAGGTATTGAATGGTTTAAATTGAAGTTGTGATTGTTGTAGGTTGGGCCGTGTACATGTAGTATTATATAGGGATGAGGGACTAATTTTATTTAGTATGTTTGAAATGTTGTGTTGCGGATTCTACGATGAAAATGAATGTTTGATGACTCATGTTGATGTTGCAATTGTTGTGGGCTGTTTTGGAGAGTAATATGATGTTAATATAGGTTTTTGTGTTCATAAGAATGATGATTGTTAGCATGCGGATTGTTGGTATAGTTTATGAATTCGGTAGAACGATTAAATGGTTGAATAGTGAATTGACTAGTTATGGAAATTGGAAGACGGCGTGTGGGCTGTTTTATGGAATATTTTGATATGGGAAATGATATTATTGATGTTGGTATTGTTGTTGTTGTTGTTGGTTGATGAATTGAGAATTCGGGCTAGGCACCTAAACGGGGGAGATCTTTGCGCGATTTTCGGTAGAATATAAAATAGTTTAAGTTGGAACTTGAGATAAGTATGTAATACGGAGACTAACATTAGTGTGAATCCTCTCGAATGTAGATTTACGAGCTCGGGAGGATAGACGTAGCCAATAGGACGTCGAGCGGGTATGTTAAGGCTCACCCCCTTCTTTCTTTGGCATGTCTTAGTTGAAAATAAGTTATGACACGAACTTCGAGGCAACTCTATTCCGGTGATCCGAGCATGTTTATGATTCTCATTGGCTTCTTGATATTTGTATTCTTAATGTGGTCAAATCCTAGTCCTTATGTCATTTGTATAACCAAGTTTCAAAAATTGCATAAAGATTTTGCTTTCAAAAGAGTTTGTTTCTAAACGATTCCGAAACTACGAAAGTCCGTAACTTTCACAGACAGAACCGGATCGCCTCGATATGATCAAAAATGATTCCATGATGTATGATGACTATGTTTTCCATAGGCGGGCCCGGCTCGGGTCGACAGCCGTTCGTGGGTCCCGCGACTCCCCTTTATGTACCTCTGACGACTTTTGAAAGGATACGATATGACCATGACATATGAATATGATATATGAATATGATATATGACTATGATATATGAGTATGACTTATGAATATGATATATGTATATGTATATGTATATGTATATGTATATGGGAATATGGAAAAGGGCGAGAGCGTTATATACGCGTAACCACACGATCGATTGGTATGATATGACATGATACCGTCCGGACGCGGGATGCCGGACGCGGGATATGTGGATATGGATCGGGCCGTACGTTCCTCGGCACTATTATATATATATATGGATCGGGCCGTACGTTCCTCGGCGCTATTATATATATATATATGGGGGACTGCACGTTCCGCGATAATATATTATATATATGGATCGGAGGCACGTTCCTATGATATTATATGTTTTCAATATCCTTATATATATATATATATATATGGATCGGTGCACGTTCCGCGGCATACTCCGGCTTGCATGCGTACTACTTTTGTGTACATAAAAGGCACTCGGATATATGTATCTTATTTAGAGTTGCTCTTTATCCCATGATATGATATATGTCCTATGTTTTCATTTTGTTACAATTATGATAAGATATGATTGTATGTATCCTTCCCTATAAGAGGTGATACTACTCATGCCTTACATACTATACATTGCTCGTGCGCGTCCCTTCTTGTAAATAATATGATATGTTCATGCCCGCGCGGTAGACGTGCGATAGGCGCACGCGATCCCTATGGTTATGGATCGTTTGCTATATTGGAAGCGCTCCCAAAAGGAGCAAGACCAAGACGGTGGGCGGGAGAATATATATATATATATGGAGGTAGAAGAGGGCGGTACTACTTTTGTGTACATATTTGGGCACGGTAGATTCCGGACCCGACTTGTGGATATATGTATCTTATTTAGAGGCTCCAAGGTGATAGGGCGGTGACGTGTAGAGATACAAGATGTTGTGTAGTCTTCGTATAGGTTGCGGGATATAGCCGTATGGTATTGGATATGCAAAGTTCACGAAGCATTCTGCGACATTATTTACCATGGATGTTATAATCTTTTGGTAAAATCAAAAACTATTTTAATGGACACTCGTTCACGAGTATGAAATATTTGAAAGGTTGATGATTATATTGAGTAAGATATGATTGTATCGTTCATATGGCCTAAAACACTCGGTAAAACGAATATGGAAAAATACATGTATATATATAGAGAGTCATCTTTTTAATTGGAGGAAACAAGAAAGAAAGAAAGGTGAGAGAGATACTATCGGGCACCGTCACGGCCTCGGGAGGGGTCGTGACAAATCTTGTCCAAAAAAATTATTTCTTCTAGTATTCCTACTAAGTTCAAGGTCGTCTACAATATGGGTTGTTGGAGCAATTAAATCCCTCATTTGTGCAAAACACGTCTAGGGTGAAGAGATTGAATAAAGGTAAGTGGTCAACCTTCTTTTTATGTGTTATAAATGATTTATGGGTGTGAAGCGCGCCACACTTATAAAGTTGTGTGATGGCCGTGTGGTAGTGTTGTGGCCGTGTGTGTGTTGTTGTTGTGTAGAGAAAGAATTGAATTAATGTTATTAGAACCTTCTTTGTACTCTAGATCGTGCGATAGAGCTATGTTACGAATAGTAGGTGTTTTGGTCTTTTGAGGTTATTTGAATCGTTTGCTATGGATTTCGACAATGCGAAGTTAGCATGCATGAAGGATGGTGAAATGTATGGTTATTGTTGAAGTTGAAGGTTTCGGATAAAGTAGTACGTTGATTAAATTGTTGAAAGATTATATGAATTGAATTGAATTGAACTAGATTGAATGGAAAATTGAAGTGTTGCTAGAATAATTGTTGGTATTGTTGATAGGCGGCGGGTTGAATTCCGGATTGTGGTTGATTGAAAGAGTCGTTGAACGGGAGCCACCGGTGGATTTATTTGAAAAATCAAGAGGGCTTAGTAATGAATCTAATGGTCTCAATTTTCTTGAATGTAGAAGCCCCTAGTTGGTCGGACTTCTGTTAAGGCTCGTCCCCCTTCTATGGCATGTCGGCGATTTTATAAATGCTCCCATAACGTCCTTATTTTTCAAAAGTTGGAAGTTATGATTTCAAAGCATGATTTCCTTCCTCAAAGTTACGAATGTTTTCCAACATATTCATTTTTCTCCAAAACCCAAGTTTTACGATTTTTTGAAAGTTTTTATGACCAAAACAACGACTATGATTTTACGATGACAATGATGATGCCAGACATGAGAAAATGACTAGGACGAGTATGTCAAGGATATGTTCTTACCATGAATACGACGATATGAAATGTTAAGCTATTTTTGGATAACGCGCAAGTATATGAAATGCTCGGCGTTTTATGCGTGGGTTATCCTTGATTGATAGTCTCGCTTTATAAGGTGACAAAGCGCCCATGATTATTCCATACGGGGCGGTGAGTGCGAGGGCCGCATGCTTATATGATATATTTATCGGATATGGGGGAATCCTCCGCTATAAGACGTTTTATGGTTCGAAACCGGGATGAGGACCCGCGCTATGACATGACATGATCTATTTTCATATGTATACGAAAAAGATGTTTTCGAAAGGACATGCATGCGGATAATACATGCTTCGGATACTCATGACATGTTCTAAGTCGGTTACTATGTTATTGTTTAGTTGGCTTCGTATAGGTTGCGGGATATCGAAGCCGTCCGGTGGTATAATGCTTGGATATCTTCGAGGGGAGCAAATGCACCTCCTAGTTGATGTGTTTTATTATCCATTATGTTCTGAAGTTCACGGTTCGCGTTTAATTTGAGAAACGCATTCTGAAAATTTTACTTTGTACATTATTTACCATGTGTGTACGACGGGCCGGCTCCGAATATGGGGTCGGGTGCCCATCACACCCTAGTAAGATTGGGGTGTCGAGATCGATCGGTTCTTGAATCTTAAGCAAGGGAATATGAGCGCTCGGGAGTACGACCTCCGATTTAATTCTTTGGCCGGGTATGCCCGGCCATGGTAGCCGATATGGGAGACCGTGTGCATCGATTTGCGAGTGGGTTGGGGCCACATTTAGTTAAAGAATGTTTGACGGCTTCACTCCAGGATGGGATGGATATCGCTCGTATTCAGGCCCATGCCCAAAACCTGGAAGAACGGCAGCAGCCGCAGAGGAGTGAACGTTACCCTGATAGAGGGCGCAGAAAAAGGGCCAGATCTTCCGGAGCTAGCAGTGAGTATAGAGGAGGGCAGACACAGCAATATTCCAGGCATTCAGACCAATCAGTAGCCAGCGCACCTCCTCGATTTGCGGGTAAAAGATCCGACCGTCCTCTCTCGGGACCGAGCCGAGTTCAAAGGCTTCAGGGTCCCAGTACAGAGCTGATTCTAGTAGGGCGAGGCCACCCCTACCACGGTGTACTCGGTGTGGCAGACCACACTCTGGACAGTGTCGCGTAGATACAGGTGCCTGTTTTACTTGTGGCCAAGTTGGCCATTTGATGCGGGATTGTCCGCTGAGGTATGAAGGAGACAGAGCTCAGGCCGCCGGATCGGCGATTGGTTCATCATCGTCGTGCGCCCTCCGGACAAGCATCCCGGGCTCGGCGGCCGTGGCCGAGGCAGAGAGGTGGAACACCCGGTTCGGGCGGTCCCCGAACCGTATATACGCACTGGCGGGACGGCAAGATCGTGAATCTTCCCCAGACGTGGTCACAGGTATACTGTCAGTATTCTCCTATGATGTATATGCGTTGATTGATCCAGGTTCTACTCTGTCGTATATTACTCCCTATGTTGCTAACCGTGTTGGAATGAAACCGAAACCAATTATACCTTTTGAGGTGGCTACACCTGTAGGAGACCCAGTACTAGTCGGACGGGTATATAGGGATTGTGTGATCGCGGTTTGTGATCGTCGTACTACTTGCGATTTACATGAGTTAGAGATGCTAGATTTTGATGTCATTATGGGAATGGATTGGCTAGCCCTCTGTTACGCTAACGTTGATTGTAGAACAAAGGCGGTCCGATTCCGGTTCCCGGGGAACCGGTATTAGAATGGAAGGGCAATACGGCGTCTCAGGGTCGATTTATCTCCTACTTCAAAGCAAGAAAGATGATTGCCAAAGGCTACATTTATCATTTGGTTCGGGTCCAAGACATAGAAGCAGAACCACCAACCTTTCAATCCGTCCCCGTGGTGAATGAATTCCCAGACGTGTTCCCAGACGAGCTTCCAGGTTTACCGCCAGAGCGGGAGATTGAGTTCGCCATTGATGTGCTACCTGATACTAAGCCCATATCTATTCCCCCATATCGAATGGCCCCTGTAGAACTAAAGGAGTTAAAAGCGCAATTGAAGGATTTGCTCGAAAAAGGCTTTATTAGACCAAGCTCGTCGCCATGGGGAGCACCTGTGTTATTTGTGAGAAAGAAAGACGGCTCCTTAAGAATGTGTATCGATTACAGGCAATTGAACAAGGTGACCATAAAGAATAAGTACCCCCTCCCAAGGATCGACGATTTGTTTGACCAACTACAGGGTGCCAAATGGTTCTCGAAGATAGATCTAAGATCAGGGTACCATCAAGTGAGGGTTAAGGAGGAGGACATCCCAAGACGGCTTTCGAACGAGATACGGCCATTATGAGTTTCGGGTAATGTCGTTTGGCACGACCAACGCCCGGCGATATTCATGAACACGATGAATAATGTATTCGGGCCTTTCCTGGATTTGTTCGTGATCGTGTTCATTGATGACATTTTGGTGTATTCCCGATCGAAGCGGAACATGCAGACCACTTGCGCACTTGTTCTTGGAACCCTTCGAGCTCGTAAGTTATATGCCAAATTTTCAAAATGTGAATTCTGGCTAAATTCGGTGGCTTTTACGGGCCACATCATTTCGCGATGGTATTCGGGTAGATACACGAAGATTGAAGTTTGTGAAGAATTGGCCAAGGCCAACAACGCCTACGAGAGGTCCGTAGTTTCTTGGGTTTGGCCGGTTACTATCGAAGGTTTGTAGAAGGATTTTCTTCCATCGCGGCACCATTAACGAAGGCGACCCGAGAAGGCGGTTAAGTTTCGATGGACGGATGCGTGTGAGCGCGGCTTCCGGGGAATTGAAAAATAGGTTGACTTCGGCCCCGGTCTTGACACTCCCCGAAGGATCGGAGGGCTTGGTTATTTATTGTGATGCTTCGGTATCGGACTAGGTTGCGTGTTGATGCGGCATGGCAAAGTAATTGCCTATGCCTCACGGCGATTCGAAAACACGAGAAGAATTATCCCACTCATGACTTGGAATTGGTGCGGTTATTCACGCACTAAAGATATGGAGACATTATTTATATGGTGTCCATGTGGACATTTATACTGATCATAAGAGCCTCCAATATATCTTCAAACAGAAGGAGCTGAATTTACGCCAAAGACGATGGCTAGAGCTATTAAAGGATTATGACGTTGATATCTATATCATCCGGAAAGCGAATGTTGTAGCGGATGCTCTTAGCCGTAAATCTATGGGTACCACGACGGATGTACAACCGGGAAGCGGGGAGATGGTTCGTGAGATTTACCAACTAGCCACTTGGGAGTCCGTTTGGCTAGTTACGGAGATAGTGGAGTTTCTCTCAGGGGAGTTGCTGAGTCCTCTATTATAGAAGAGGTAAAGAGATATCAGTACGAGGACCCTGTTCTGGCACAGTATAGAGATACAACTCATCAAAAGGAGAAGACCCCATTTTAAGTGACACCCGACGGAGTGCTATGGAATAGAGGAAGATTATGCGTGCCTAATGTTGCTGGGCTATGACGACAGATCATGGGCGAGGCACATCATGCTCGTTATTCTATACATCCGGGGTCAACAAAGATG
This sequence comes from Lycium ferocissimum, assembly GCF_029784015.1. Lineage (NCBI taxonomy): Eukaryota > Viridiplantae > Streptophyta > Magnoliopsida > Solanales > Solanaceae > Lycium > Lycium ferocissimum. Next base: position 16,933 of record NW_026718314.1, read on the forward strand.
TATCATGACCTTAGATGCTTATATTGGTGGGATGGCATGAAAAGAGACATAGCGGAGTTTGTTGCCCAATGTCCAAGCGTCAACAAGTTAAAATAGAGCATCGAAGCCGGAGGATTGCAAGCCATAGAGATCCCCTTTGGAAATGGGAGGCGATTAACATGGATTTCATTGTGGGCTTGCCTCGTTCCCGGCGCAAATACGATTCTATATGGGTGATAGTTGATAGGCTCACGAAGTCGCTCACTTTACGCCGGTCGAACGACGTATTCGGCGAGAAGACTATGCAAAGTTATACATCAAAGAGATAGTACGACTCCACGGGGTCCCGGTGTCTATTATTACGGATAGAGGGGCGCAATTTACGGCTAATTTCGGAGATCCTTTCAAGAAGGTTTGGGAACGCGAGGTGAAACTCAGTACAACATTCCATCCGCAAACCGACGGACAGGCAGAGCGCACTATCCAAACCCTGGAAGATATGCTAAGGGCATGCGTGCTAGATCTTGGAGGCAATTGGGACGATCACCTGCCACTTATTGAATTTGCATACAACAATAGCTATCACTCTAGTATTCAAATGGCCCCATATGAAGCTTTGTACGGGAGGAAGTGTAGATCGCCTATTGGATGGTTCGAGGTAGGAGAGGCACAGTTAGTAGGCCCAGATATGATTCAACAAGCGGTAGAAAAGGTCAAGCTTATTCAAGAACGGCTACTAACGGCTCAGAGTCGTCAAAAATCCTATGCGGACAACCGTCGGCGAAACTTAGAATTCAAAGTCAATGATTGGGTGTTCTTGAAAGTATCACCGATGAAAGGGGTGATGAGATTTGGTAAGAAAGGGAAGCTCAGTCCTCGTTATATTGGACCTTACCAGATTGTGCGCAAAGTGGGCCGAGTAGCATATGAGTTGGATTTACCCCCAGAATTAGAATCAGTCCACCCAGTATTTCACGTATCCATGCTACGCAAGTGTGTTGGAGATCCCTCCCGGATTGCCCCTGTGGATGATGTGCAAGTCACGGAGAAATTGTCCTATGAAGAAGTACCGGTTGCTATCTTGGATAGGCAAGTCCGAAGGCTAAGGACCAAGGATGTAGCTTCAGTCAAAGTTTTGTGGAGGAATAATAACAGAGAAGAAATGACTTGGGAAGCCGAGAAAGAAATGAAGTCCAGGTACCCACACCTATTTCAGCCTCCAGAAGATGTACAAACCGAGCCTCAGTACCCTCAGGTATGTAATGTTCCTCCGAAATGATTCTTTGACCGAATTTTGGGTGGTTATGATAAGATGATAGTAGTACAGTCATAGGAAAAGTTCTAGTATGTTTTTAAGTCCCTAAGAGTTTAACATTCGAGGACGAATGTTCCTAAGGGGGAAGGAATTATTACACCCCAAGTTTCGGTACATTGAGATTTATTAGGAAGTTAGCTAGTTAACTATAGACACCGGAGTATTGTCGAAAGGATACAAGATCATTGATGCTCGTTTTGAGTTCGTGTAATAGGTTATGGAAGGAAAGTTAAGGATAAGGCCATTTTCCGATTTTTTGATTTAATGCGCAAGTCGCTTATAGATATTCTTGGCATGGAATATTAAGGGCAAACTTGGAATTCGGAAACTATTATATTTCAAGGATTAAGTGTACATGTGGACAAGGTGACTAGGCAAGAAATAAAATTGGTCATCTTTATGACTTAAGAAATTCTAGAGACTTGGAGAAAAAGAAAGAAAAAAAAAAGAATAAGGGGAGCCATGTGGCCGGCCACCTTGGTGTGGGCCATGGCCACATGGTTGGCTACTAATTGAAATAAAAGATGACCAAGTCATCTCATTTTCATCATCTTCATCACTTGGAAACTTCAAGAAAATTTGAGAGAAAAACCTTAAGGCCATTCGGCCAAGAACATGAAAAATTGAGGGTCAAGAATTGATCTCCAAAAATTATTTTCTCCTAGTTTCCCTACTAATTGGAACGTCCTCGTCAACGTGGAGTGGTTGTTAGAACAAGAAAACCGCTCGTTGTGGTGTTTTACAAAAGCTAGCCGTGGGAGAAGATTGGTGGAAAAGGTAAGATTTAATCCTCCCTTACATGTTTTATGGATGTTTTGAACGTGTTATAGTGTATGGAAATGAATGGAATTCATGAGAATATGGATTATGGTGTTGGCCGAATAGGTGCATATGTGTAAAGGTGAAGAATCAATTTTGTTTAACATGTTTTGGTTGTTGTTGTGAATTCTATGTGATGGAAATGAAGGTATTGAATGGTTTAAATTGAAGTTGTGATTGTTGTAGGTTGGGCCGTGTACATGTAGTATTATATAGGGATGAGGGACTAATTTTATTTAGTATGTTTGAAATGTTGTGTTGCGGATTCTACGATGAAAATGAATGTTTGATGACTCATGTTGATGTTGCAATTGTTGTGGGCTGTTTTGGAGAGTAATATGATGTTAATATAGGTTTTTGTGTTCATAAGAATGATGATTGTTAGCATGCGGATTGTTGGTATAGTTTATGAATTCGGTAGAACGATTAAATGGTTGAATAGTGAATTGACTAGTTATGGAAATTGGAAAACAGCGTGTGGGCTGTTTTATGGAATATTTTGATATGGGAAATGATATTATTGATGTTGATATTGTTGTTGTTGTTGTTGGTTGATGAATTGAGAATTCGGGCTAGGCACCTAAACGGGGGAGATCTTTGCCGATTTTCGGTAGAATATAAAATAGTTTAAGTTGGAACTTGAGATAAGTATGTAATACGGAGACTAACGTTAGTGTGAATCCTCTCGAATGTAGATTTGCGAGCTCGGGCGGATAGACATAGCCAATAAGAGGTCGAGCAGGTATGTTAAGGCTCACCCCTTCTTTCTTTGGCATGTCTTAGTTGAAAATAAGTTATGACACGAACTTCGAGGTAACTCTATTCCGGTGATCCGAGCATGTTTATGATTCTCATTGGCTTCTTGATATTTGTATTCTTAATGTGGTCAAATCCTAGTCCTTATGTCATTTGTATAATCAAGTTTCAAAAATTGCATAAAGATTTTGCTTTCAAAAGAGTTTATTTCTAAACGATTCCGAAACTACGAAAGTCCGTAACTTTCACAGACAGAACCGGATCGCCTCGATATGATCAAAAATGATTCCATGATGTATGATGACTATGTTTTCCATAGGCGGGCCCGGCTCGGGTCGACACCCGTTCGTGGGTCTCGCGACTCCCCTTTATGTACTTCTGACGACTTTTGAAAGGATGCGATAAGACTATGATATATGAATATGATATATGACTATGATATATGAATATGACTTATGAATATGATATATATATGATATATATGTATATGGGAATATGGAAAAGGGCGAGAGCGTTATATACGCGTAACCACCGATCGGTTGGTATGATATGACATGATACCGTCCGGACGCGGGATGCCGGACGCGGGATATGTGGTTATGGATCGGGCCGTACGTTCCTCGGCACTATATATATATATATGGATCGGGCCGTACGTTCCTCGGCACTATTATATTATATATATGGATCGGGCGCACGTTCGCAATAACAATATATTATATGGATAATATATATATATAATATATATATATATATGGATCGGGCTGCACGTTCCGCGGCACTAAGCATGCATGATACCCGCCTAAAAGGCACTCGGATACACGAGTTGCTCTTTATCCATGATATGATATGTCTATGTTTTCGTTTTGTTACAATTCATGCTTTGTATCCTTCCATATCTTTGTTACTCATGCCTTACATACTCGGTACATTGCTCGTGCACGTCCCTTCTTGTGGACGCTGCGTTCATGCCCGCGAGTAGACGAGTAGACGCATCCGATCCCTAGAGGCCCACCGGCGGCATATTGGAAGCGCTCCGGTTGTTCGGAGCTCCGGTTTGCGGTACTACTTTTGTGTACATATTTGGGCACGGTGGATTCCGGCCCCGACTTGTGGATATATGTATCTTATTTAGAGGCTCGTAGACGGACGTGTACGGACAAGTGTTGTGTAGTCTGCTCGCCTTTATGGTTGTATAATCGTTTGGTAAACTCTCCGACACTCGTTCACGAGTATGCTATTGATGATTATGTTGAGTAAGATATGATTGTGTCGTTCATATGGCCCACTCGGTAGTACAAATAGAATACATGATAAGAGAATTCACATTTGAAAAATTTAGCATATAATCTCAGGTGCCGAAATGTGCCAAGTACCGTCCTCAAATGGTCTGCATGCTCTGCTTCTGACCGAGAATAAACTAGAATATCATCGATAAATACGATCACAAACATATCTAAGAACGGTGCGAATACCGATTCATCGTGTCCATAAATACTGCTGGGCATTTGTCACCCCAAAAGACATAACTACGAATTCATAGTGCCCATATCGAGTCTGAATCTTTGTCTTGGGAATATCAGCCTCTCGTACCCGCACGATGATAGCTTGACCGCAGTCTATCTTCGAGAAACACCGGCACCCTGCAACTGATCAAACAAATCATCAATCCTGGGGAGGGGATATTTATTCTTGATGGTTACCTTGTTCAGCTGCCGGTAATCAATGCACATCCGTAGCGAGCCGTCTTTCTTTCTCACAAATAATACCGGCGCTCCCCAGGGCGATGTACTAGGCCGAATAAAACCCTTCTCCAATAGATCTCTCAGTTGTTCCTTCAATTCTTTTAATTCTGCCGGTGCCATTCTGTACGGAGGAATAGAGATAGGCTGAGTGTCTGGCAACAAATCAATAGCAAACTCTATCTCCCACTCGGGAGAAAGACTCGGAAGCTCATCTGGGAATACATCTACAAATTCATGAACCACTGGGACTGACTGAAGAGTCGGTGCCTCTGCCTCTAAATCATGAACACGGACCAGATGATAAATATACCC
>NW_026718315.1:0-29527 GCF_029784015.1 Lycium ferocissimum
AAAAAGGAAAAATGATTTTTAAATTGGAAAAATTTTAAAGGGTTTGGTTGGCCATTTATCTTAGCCGTTTCCCCCTTTCTTTTTTTTTTCTCTCATTCTTTTGAACTTTCTAGGAGAGGGAAAAAAATTTTTAAGATGACTTGATCATCTTTCTCTTTTCATATAATAGCCAACCATGTGGCCATGGCCCCATCCCCACATGGCCAGCCACATGGCTAGGAAATTTCATGAATTTTGGCCAATATTTTCCATAATTCATTTCTAGTCCCAAATTCTTCCAACTTTCATTCTATAATTTTTTCCTTATTCCAATCTTACCCTTAACACTTCATGCCACGAAAGATGAATATGCGACTTATGCATTAAGACAAAATCAACAAAACTGAAAATTAAAAGTCTTATCCATAACTCGTCATAACTGACTTAGAATATTCAAGCGTACAAAGTACGGATTGTAACAAATTCATCTGTCTGTTATTTATGTTATGAAGGTTTATTTGTGTTGTAGTACATGTAAATGAGGAGAATATATGAAAATATGGAAGGTTGCAAAGTAGGTGTGCATGAAATGCATGTGGCCGTGTGGTATATATATATATATGTTGTGTATTCATGGTGAGTGAATTATGAGTTGTGTTCTAGTTATGGTTATGGCAACATTTATGATAGAAATGAAAGTTGAATGAATTCGGTTGAATTTGGAAAAGGTAAGTGTTGGCCGTGTGGTATCTTATGGAGGAATGAAATTGAAAATAATTTTGTTTAATATGTTGATTGTGTTGTGGTGATCATTATAATGTAAATGAAGCAATTATGGGTTGAGTTGGTATGAAAACGGAATGTGGGAATTTAGGTCGTATTTGTATGATTTTATGACATTATGGAAGTTGAGATATTAGAGTGTAAATCATGATGATTATTGATGAACTTGGAAGATGGAAATATGTTATGAATATGTATGTTAGGGATTAGAAGATTTGGATAAATTATGACTTTGGTGGAAAGTTGTATAGTTTATACAGCTTGTGTATATATTGTAGAAATGCTATGAAATGCTTACGAATGGCATGGTAATGATTTTGGTTAATAATGAATGTAAGTATGATGGTGTTGGGTTGAACATGTGAAGTCGGAATGGAAATTATTGCATTATGTCGAAAGGTTGGCTAGTTATGTTATATTGTATTGTGTCGTGGTTATTGATGTTCTTGGTGTTGTTGTTGGATTGTCGTTGATCATTTTGAGCCGAGTTGAATCTCGGGGATGCTATATGTATAGGGAAGTGCTGCCGAGGCCCCCATTATGGATAGAAACCAAAGATTGAAATGTCGGCTTGCATGAATAGTAACTGGTAAAGATGACCATTTGCAGATTTTTGACGAAACGAGACCGGAGTTTCGACGAGTTTAACAAGCGCGAAAGGTATGTAAAGCTACCCCTACTCCTTCTTTTTCACGCCCTAGATGTACTAGGTTTGAAATCGGACCTCGGGGACAACTCCACTCTTCGGAATCGCGTTCAAAAATTTGCCCTTTTCTTGCGGTAGGAATTGAATTAGTTAGTTTAGAAATGACTGAAAGTGACCTAAATTTCCCAACCTTGGTAAATAAAACCCGAATACCTTAAAACCCCAGTAAATGATATTATGAAGTTGAACATGTAATTCGCGTCCGCCACCTCAATTGACGAGGGTGGCCAACATATTCCCATTTTACCCTTTTGTGTCTATGACTTGTCTTTGAACGGCTTTAAAAAACGTTTTAACTACTCCTCTATTTATTACTTAAAGACTATTTTGAATATTAATTAAGTTCGAGATGTGTTACGATACGTACCCACGAATCGAACGTTACATTGAACATAATCCGCCGTGATGTCGAAGGTAAGCACTATGACTCCGTGATTTCATTGAATTGATTTGTCATACGATATGCCTCATCGAGTCTCTAGAAATATAAATGTTATTTTTATTGCATTAGTTTCTCACTACTCCACTCGTGGATGCCTCAATGTTTCCCCAGAACTGGGGCCAGGATATGTTCTCAAGCATATTTCTGCATTGTTCGCCGTGCTCCGGTGTGAGCGGTATATACGTGCATGGGTTACGGTGTATGATGTGCCATGTACGCTTATCTTTGATATCGGTGATTATGTTCTGGTATGGCCATTTGGTATGTTATGATTTGTTTCGGAGATATTTACCGAAGTATGATGTGTTTGGCGCAGGAGACGGGGGCGCCTATGTTACGTTTGAGGTCCCATAGCAGTAGGCTTTTGCATATGTTTTACTGCATGCATTACTTATGATTTCGAGTACGCATTTTTGATTCTCTATGCATCTCGTTAGTTTCCGCACATTCTTCTGCTGCGATTTTAGTTTTATTTATTACATTCTGCTTTACGTATTCGATGCATTTACCATCTTGACCCCCTTTCTTCGGGGGCTCGTTTCGTGCGACGCGGTACGGACGTTTGATTTGCTGATCCGTTCGCCTAGGTTATCGCTCGGTACATTTGAAGTGCTCGCTTTGTGGAGCCCATGATTTGGTATAGACTTTTTTTATTTCATATGTACGTATTGATTCTGGGTACGACGGGGCCCTGTCCCGTCATATGATTATGTTTTGTTCTGTAGAGGTCTGTAGACATGTGGTGTGGGTTCTGTATATGTTTCGTGAGATTTGCGTACGTTTAGAGTTTATCTATGTTTTGTGACGGCCTTATCGGCCTTCGTGCGGCATGCCCACTTGTCCTTGTTAGATTATTATTTCTGTTTTATTTTTTTTTTTTTTTTTTTTTTTTTTAATATTTTGCTAATTTGGGTTAAGTCGTACGAGTGCCCAACTAGGGCACGTGTCGCGGCCTACGGAGTTGGGTCGTGACACTAGAGATTCCACCAAAGTTTCGAGGTTAAAGCGTGCTCGGGGAGGGCTTGATTTCGGGATGGGTGACTATCACAGGAAGTATCTGGGAGAATTATATATATATATTCCGATATAAGAGATGAATGGAAAGTTAGGATAGTCTGAGTGAACTTAGAGTATACGGGATGGTTGGAGACCATGGAAGGCCACCCAGCACATAACAGGCTAGACTAGAAGAAAGACAGAAAGTACGCCACAGTTCTGAGATTTAGATAGGCTTGAATGACGTCCAGGGGTATTTTGCGGACTAGTTGAAAGTAACTATATATATGCATATGTGAAGGTGTGTGGTATCCCACATGTGAATGTTTCGGTGGGCATGTGTGCCCCAGCGACTGGCGCTACAGTATGGAAGACATTAATCGACGTAAGAGTATCGAAGTCCGAGTGATAGCAAAAGTAAATGGTGCAAGTGTTGTAAAATAAGCTGATGTTATTCTTGCTATAAGTTAAGAATGGAGAAGCTTTAATACAAGGATATTTGAAAAAGAAAGAGTATGAAGATGTGGACAAATGAGGATATAGACATACAGTGAGAGAAAAACTTATGGGAAGCAGTTTCTGATATGTTATGCGTAGAGTTGGAAAGAAAGACGAGGAATGAGGTATGGTCGAAGACGAGAACACTCGAAGATTGTGACGTATAAGGAACCCCTTAAAAAGGGGGGGAGAGCATATTATGTTAGACTTAAAAGGGAATCGCAATAATTGATAGTCTGGGAATTCCGAAAGAAAGAAAGAACGCGGCGCACAATGGATAAAATAGAGGGGCCACGGATACTAGAAAATAGTTCATGGACCATTAACATACGGAATATGAGGATATACGTTATGAAGTTATGTAAATCATCAGCGTGAAGTGATGTTCGGCCATATTTGTAACAAATTTACACCGGAGAGTCAACAAGGAATAAGGATGGACGAAACGAGCGTCAACACAAGAAACCAAGGACAAGTATCTTTGTCACACCCCGACTTTGCTAGGGCGTGATGGGCACCCGACCCCGTGAATAATAACATAGTAATAAATGTACACGTGAACAATAACGCATAGAACATAGAACATATCATGTCAGGTAGCTGACACTGTACATAGGAATCATATATTGCATGGAGAGCATAGAACATATCATAGGATAGCAGAGTAACCTGTGCATATGAGTGCCCCTGGGGGCGGATGCCATGCATGCTTATTTGGTCATATCAGGTCATAGTGCCGCACGAGACGGCTCGCCCACATAGCGCCGGAATACTCCAGCTCAGCCATAAATCCCGCGTCCGGATGATAAACGGCTGACCGGTGGCAATGAAACATAGTTCCTTCCCGGTTCCAAGTATTCAAGTATCCCGTCAACCCTTGTTCATATTTAGCACGCAAGAGAGCCCAAGGAAATCATGTACTTATCGGAGTGACGTAAGGTCGGAAACCTCCGATCGCATTATCAGGACAATCATGGTCGCTTTGTCTCACCTTGAAGGAACGATAATCATAAGGCGAGACTATCGAACATAGAACATATCATAGCATATCGAGTCATAGAATCATAGTTGTCATTGTCATCATAGAATCCTTGTCATCATAGAGTCATAGTCATCATAGAACCATAGCCATCATAGAACCATAGTCCCCATAGAATCATAGACATCATAGAATCATAGCCATCATAGTCATCATAGGATCATAGTCGTCGCAGGATCATAGGCATCATAGATTCATAGTCATCATAGGATTATAGTCGTTGTTTAGGTCATAAAAACTGTCAATATTGTGAAACTTAGTTTTTTTTTAAAGAAAAGTGTATATTTTGGAAACACTTGTAACTTTTAGTAAAGAAAATCATACCTTGGGGTCGAGGGTTTAGTTAAAACAACTTTTATTTAGTAGTCGGAAGGATGTCCATAAGTGTTCTTAGCTATAGAATGGACAATAAGCCCAATAGGACAACGGGGAGGGAATTAGGAATAGTGGGCCCACCTCGAGTCAAATGAGGCGGCGTACATAATTTACGTATAAAACGTTTCGTGACATGACTTATGAGAGTCTTAGGGCATACGGGTCTTATTCATGCAAGTTCTAGATGTTTAGACCCTTCTTTCGACTATTCATACATTTGATTCAATTTCTTGAATGAATAGTAATCAAATTTCAATCTCGGGTTTTCTAGATCGAGTAATCCCCGAGACACGTATTCAAGCCTATTACATCTAAGACATGCCATAGAAAGAAGGGTAAGCCTTACATACCTTTTCCGCTTCTCGTGCGACTCAAATTCAAGTTCCAAATCCGCCAAAAATCTACAAATTGGTCACATTTACCAAACCTTGGTTAGGGGCATTTATGAGTTGATTTTCAAAGTAACACTTTGTACCGAAATTTCGGCAGCATTTCCCCTATAAATACTCCATCCCACCAAGTTCAACTTGGCTAATTTCAATCAACAACAATCCGAGAATTCAACCGGCCAAACCAACAACAATACGAACAATAACATCTCCAAACATATTCAATTCAATTCAATAACATCTCATTCACCTTCAAGTAAGCTACGTATATTCAAACTCACATTATTGATCATTCGTTCACTATTATTCCGAGGCCTTTCAAACACGATTTAAGAACATTTCAAGTAATCCATACAATATTCGAAACATTGCAAATCGCATACAACTTCACCCGAAAACTACCAAACCCGAGAACACAACACAATACATTTCTTTCTTTCAACTTCATAAACTATATCAATAATCTCATATGTTAGCAACCTTATTTCCATAAATTCAAGAAACACATTGAAATCACACTAAACACATCAAGCCCATACAATTCTATCTTCAATTTGGATCATTAAGCCTTCATTTCATCACATAATCCATAACGACGACAAGCGAAATACTAAATAAAATTTATTCATCTCTTCCACATAAATAGCCCGCTTTAGGCCATAACTCCAACACACTCAACTTCATGAATTTCATTTGTTTTCTACACATTACAACAACACATAAACATGTTGAATACAATCGATTCATCACTCCAATACAATCCTTCATGCACACGGTTAAACACACACATACACGACTATACTCCAACATCATCCTACTTTCAAGAACTTCATTCATTTACACAACTAGTACAGAAATCTTGCATAACATATGAAAACAAGGAAACCTTAGAACTTTTCCTTCCATGTCTCTCTCGGCTAGCTTCCCTTTTTGCAAGAAAAGTATTTTTATTGCTTCTACAATCACTCCATGTTGTAGAGAACCCTTCAACTAGTAGGAAAAACTTGAAGAAACAAAATTTTCTTGAAAAACTCTCATGGGGCGGTTCGGCCACGCATGATTTCTCCTTCTTTCTTTTCTTTCTCTTGATTTCTCTAGAAATTGAAATGATGAATTTTTGGATTCCTTTGCAAGCCTTGCTTATATATATATATATATATATATATATATATATATATATATATATATATAAGTATGGCATGACCATGCACACCATGACGGCCGGCCACACCCTCTTTTTTCTCAAAATTTCTAGATTTTTTTCTCTTACTTATTAAAAGATGACTACTAATTTGGGCTTGGTCATCTTTGTCCATAATTAAATTGGGCTTGGTCCATACATATATATACATTTAGCCCGGAATATATGGTGTACACTTATGCCATTTCATGAAATTATTTCCAATTCCAAGTTTGCCCTTAAATTTCCATGACAATAATATTTTAAAGGCGAGACTTCAACATTGCATAGCAAAACCGGAAAATGACCTTGCCCCCAACTTCCCGCAATATTCCAACGTATAAAAATGCGGGATATAACAATATCTGACATCATCATTGTCATCATAGAATCCTTGTCATCATAGAGTCATAGTCATCATAGAACCATAGCCATCATAGAACCATAGTCCCCATAGAATCATAGACATCATAGAATCATAGCCATCATAGTCATCATAGGATCATAGTCGTCGCGGGATCATAGGCATCATAGATTCATAGTCATCATAGGATTATAGTCGTTGTTTAGGTCATAAAAAATATTGTGAAACTTAGTTTTTTTTTAAAGAAAAGTGTATATTTTGGAAACACTTGTAACTTTTAGCAAAGAAAATCATACCTTGGGGTCGAGGGTTTATTAAAAACAACTTTTATTTAGTAGTCGGAAGGATGTCCATAAGTGTTCTTAGCTATAGAATGGACAATAAGTTTAATGACAACGGGAGGGAATCGGGAATAGTGGGCCACCTCGGTCAAATGAGGCGGCGTACATAATTTACGTATAAAACGTTTCGTGACATGACTTATGAGAGTCTTAGGGCATACGGGTCTTATTCCTGCAAGTTCTAGATGTTTAGACCCTTCTTTCAACTATTCATGAACATTTGATTCAATTTTACTGAATGAATAGTAATCAAATTTCAATCTCGAATTTCTAGGATCAGAGTAATCCCCGAGACACGTATTCAAGCCTATTACATCTAAGACATGCCATAGAAAGAAGGTGAAGCCTTACATACCTCTTTATATATATATATATATATATATCCCGCTCCTTTTGCTACTCCAATTCAAGTTCCAAATCCGCCAAAATCTACAATTTGGTCATGTTTACCAAATCTTAGTTAGGGGCATTTTGGAGTTGATTTTTCAAAATAACACTTGGCTACCGAAATTTGGCGCATTTCCCCTATAAATACTCCATCCCACCAAGTTCAACTTGGCTAATTTCAATCAATAACAATCCGGGAATTCAACCCGGCCAAACCAACAACAATACGAACAATAACATCTCCAAACATATTCAAACATTCTCAAGTAAGCTACATATATTCAAACTCACATTATTGATCATTCGTTCACTATTATTCCGAGGCCTTTCAAACACGATTTACAAATATTCCAAGTAATTCATACAATATTCAAGACACTCCAAATGACATGCCACCTCGCCCGAAGCTACCAACTTTCATAGAGACAACAATAGTGCATTTCTTTCTTCGAATTCATCAACGATACTAATAATCCACTCCTTAACAACATTGTTTCCATAAATTCAAGAAAGCATATTAAAATCACATTAAGTTCTAAATCAGCCCGCAAGCAACTACAACTTCAACTTGAGTTATTAAACCTTCATTTTCATCATATAATTCTCAACAACAATAGCCAAGAATACTAAATAAATTTGATTCATCTTTCTCCACATAAGGCAAACGCATTCGGCCACACATCAACATATACATTCTCATGATTTTTATTCATTTTCTACACATTACAACAATGTACAAACATGTTGAATACCATTAGTTCATCAACCTAACACCTCTACATGTATACGGCCAAACACACCCGTACGGCTACACTTTCAACATCTCTATTTTCATTCATTTCCATACTTCACAACATACACAATTCATCTATAACATATGAAAAAAACATAAGATTGAACACCTTCCTCCACCTAGTTCTCTCGGCCAAGACTCCATATTGCAACAACGGATCACTTTCTTGTCCCAACAACTTCTCCATGTCGTAGAGGGCCTTCAACTTAGTTGGGATGCATGAAGAAATAATTTTTGAACAAATTTTCCTCAAGGTTCTTGTTCCACTCCCTCATGGCCGAATGGCCCTTATGCTTCTTTTCCTCATTTTCTTTCTTTCTTTCTTGTTAAAATATGACCACCCTTGTATATATATACATGTCTTCCACTTCCTTTTCATATTTACAAGTTGGTCCCTGAAGCTAGGAATATGGACACATGATCCCCTCTCTTAATTTCTCTAGAGTTTTCCTCTAATTTCTTGATTTTTCTAAAGTGGTCAAAGATGACCACTTGTCTTCCTAGACAAGCTTTGGCCCATGCATTTTTTATAATCTACACTTAGCCCCTCATAAATTAAAATAAGAGCATATAGTATACGGCCAACATGGCCTCTCCATGATTTTTCTGAATCCTTGTGAAATGACCATTTTGCCCCTAACCTTCCACATTATTTTCACATTACCATTTTGCGAATTCTCTCCTTGCCCTTAGCCTTTCTCAATATTTCCATGACACCAAGGTTCATGCAAATCAATATTCCTAGCAACTCGTACATTAAAATTATTTCGAACATAGTCTTGTCCCTAACTTCCCCGCATTTGGCTCGGAAATGTCCCGACGTACGGAATGCGGGATGTAACATCCTTCCCCCTCGGGAACATTCGTCCTCGAATGTTCGACTAGCAACCCCATGTGCTCTCATAAGCACCTCGGGGAGCTCCTTTTCGAAGTTATTTTCCATCCTTCAAGTTAGCTCTTAGTTATCCAACACTCGTTCTCTTTGTCATACTTCTCCCTCTTCATACACATCCATTTTCCGCGTCGCACTACTCAAAGTTTGTGCGAACTTCTCATATTACCTTAAGCATTATCCGGACTTCTATCCACTCATTGTCGGTTTCTACCCTCGTAACTTATTAATTCACTTTAGTAAAGGGTCTCTTAGCGACTCGAAGCGTTTATATCAAATTCACTACCGTATCAACCGTCTATTCCTCATTCTTACATTTCTCTCACCGCTTCCCCTTTGGGGGCGCACCTATACCATTATTCATTTATACCTCGTCTCATACCTTCATTCCCAATCTTAATCTACGGTAGAATAATAACGACTACTTGGTAACACCTGCACCATTTACTCTTGCTATCATTCGAACTTGGTACTCCTTTTCTCGATTAGTGCCTTTTATATCGTAACCCGATTCGCCGGGATTCACATCCACCGATACAATCAGGTTTGGGATATCCTACACCTTCGTATATACATATGTATAATTACTATTAACTAGTCCACAAAATACGTCCAAACGCTATTCAAGCCTATCCTAATTCCTTGTGGCCGTGACGCACGTCCCGTCTCTTTGCCGAGCAAGTGCACTCGTCCCGCACATCCTCTTATGGTCTCCAACCATTCCATATATTCTTGTTTTCCTTCGGTTACTCTTAACCGCTCATTCGTCCCTTGCATCTTAACTTGCGAAGCTTTTGGTTCACTTCCGGGGGGTCACCCATCATAGAATTGCTTTATCCGAGCACGCTTAACTTCGAAACTTCACTAAAATCTTCGGTGTCCTAACGCCGATACTTTTACGTCCACTTCCTCACATGGCCTTTACTACTTGATCCGAGGCCAATCAAAACTTTATAACTTTCGAGACATTTCCATAATACGTCCTTTCTTTGAAATTACTATTTTGCCTTTTTTTTTTTTTTTTTTTAGTCCCGAATGTTCACCTTTCACTTGTGTGCATAACCACTCTTATCCCGGGCCTCCAGGTTCCCGAGGTAGTGATCGCACCTTCGTCGTCGTGCCAAATCCATAACCATTCTTGAGACATCGCATCTCGTTTATTGTCTGTTTATCGTATTTCCTTTTCACGCTTCTTTCTCTTAGACATGCCCATTCTGGTAGGGCCTTCTTTATTATCTTCACTATTCCGATCCGCACACGCTTATTAGCAATACCTTGTGCTTACATATGTATACAACTATCCCGGCCATACGGCCCCGGCTTCGGTGGCGAGTAACGTAACATCAATACTTGTCCTTGTAACTTTCCATATCACTTCTCACTTTCTTTCGTTGTAGGTAAGGCCTCGCATAGGATTCCATTTTCCTAGGACTTGGCTCTTATCGCACGATCATAGGACGTAAAGAAGGTCAACGGTTCCTAAATGCCGCAGCCCTCCTCGTTTATAAATGTGGCCGGCTTCACACCCATAAACAGGACTCACCGGACACGACTTTGCGTACAACCCTCGGGACCGACCTCGCTCTCGATACCACTTTGTCACACCCCGACTTTACTAGGGTGTGATGGGCACCCGACCCCATATTCGGAGCCGAGCGAACCCTGACTCTTAGTACACACCTCGTTCTCTCTAGAATCATAAGACAAAGTAAAGTAAAATACGTACTAAATTTTTTCCAAAATCTTTTCGTCGTTTCTCAAGTAAACGTAGTTTGTAAATAAGAGGACTCTCGTAAAATAAAAACACATCAACCAAAGGAACTCGTTTTTAGGGCCGACACTCTAGACCCACGACCCCGTCCGCAAAGTCTAACCGTAATCATGGACCATAGCACGCGTAGGCCGACTCCAAAGCAACTCTCCAGTAGGAGTGGAGCTTGCCAACATCGTTGGAACATCTTCTATAATGACTTCTACTCGTTCGGGGGTACCTCCGCGTGGCATGAAACGCGAGCCGCCCGCAAGAAGGGGCGTCGTACGAACAATATACCGAGTATGTAAGGCATGAATAATAACATAGTAAGAAATGTATGTATGATCAATAACCGCATAGAAACATAGAACACGTCATGTCAAGTCGTGACTCGTACATAGGAACCATATCGCATAGAGAACATAGAACATATCATAGGATAGCGTAGTAACTCGTGCATATGAGTGCCCATGGGGCGGATGCCATGCATGCTTGCTTGGTCATATCGAGGTCATAGCACCGCACGAGGCGGCTCGCCCACATAGCGCCGAATACCGGCTACTCGCCATAAATCCCGCGTCCGGGCATCCCGCGTCCGGGATGATAAGCCAGCTGACCAGGTGGCAATGATACATAGTTCCTTCCCAGTCCCCAAGTATACATAGTTCCCATCCCCCCAACCCTTGTTCATATTTAGCATGCAGGGGAACCCAAGGAAAATCATATACTTTACCTGGAGTGACGTAAGGTCGGAATCCTCCGATCGCATTATGGAGTAATCATGGACGCTTTGTCTCACCTTGGAGGAATGATAATCATAAGGCGAGACTATCAACATAGAACATAGCATAGCATATCGGGTCATAGACATAGCATATCTGACATCATCATTGTCATCATAGGATCATAGTTATCATAGAATCGTAGTCATCATAGAATCATGGCCATCATAGGATCATAGTCATCGTAGAATGATAGGCATCATAGAACCATAGTCATCATAGAATCATAGATATCATAGATTCGTAGTCGCCATATAGGATCATAGTCGTTGTTTAGGTCATAAAAATTGGCAATATTGTAGAACTTAGTTTTTTAAAGAAAAATGTATATTTTGGAAAGCACTTGTAATCTTTTAGTAGAGGAAAAATATTGTAAAGCTTAGTTTTTAAAGAAAAATGTATGTTTTGGAAAACACTTGTAATCTTCTAGCAAAGAAAATCATACCTTGGAGTCGAGGGTTTAGTTAAAAACAACTTTTATTTGATAATAGGAATGACAACCAAGAACTTTTATTAGCTATAGCATGGGAATAAGTTTAATGAGCTAATAGGAAGGGGTTCCAAATAGCGGGCCCGCCTCGGTCGAATGAGGCGGCGTAGACAATTTACGTATAATACGTTTCATAATGTTGCTCATGGAAGTCTTAGGGTGATCGGTCTTATTTTTGCAAGTTCTAGATGTTTAGACCCTTCTTTCAACTATTCATGAACATTTGATTCAATTTTACTGAGTGAATAGTAATCAAATTTCCATCTCGAATTTCTAGGATCAAAGTAATCCCCGAGACACGTATTCAAGCCTATTACATCTAAGACATGCCATAGAAAGAAGGTGAAGCCTTACATACCTCTTTCCGCTCCTTTTGCTACTCCAAATCCACGTCGCAAATCCGCTAAAATCTACAATTTGGTCATGTTTACCAAATCCCGTTAGTGCATTTTGGAGTTGGATTCTTAAAATGAAACTTTCTTGGCTACCGAATTTAAAGATTTCCCGTAAATACTCCATCCCACCAAGTTCAACTTGGCTAATTTCAATCAACAATCCGGGAATTCAACCCGGCCAAACCAACAACAATACGAACAATAACATCTCCAAACATTTCAAGTAAGCTACATATATTCAAGCTCACCTTATTGATCATTCGTTCGCTATTATTCCGAGGCCTTTCAAACACGATTTACAAATATTCCAAGTAATTCATACAATATTCAAGACACTCCAAATGACATGCCACCTCGCCCGAAGCTACCAACTTTCATAGAGACAACAATAGTGCATTTCTTTCCTGAATTCATCAACGATACTAATAATCCACTCCTTAACAACATTGTTTCCATAAATTCAAGAAAGCATATTAAAATCACATTAAGTTCTAAATCAGCCCGCAAGCAACTACAACTTCAACTTGAGTTATTAAACCTTCATTTTCATCATATAATTCTCAACAACAATAGCCAAGAATACTAAATAAATTTGATTCATCTTCTCTCACATAAGGCAGTCACCATTCGGCCACACATCAACATATACATTCTCATGATTTTTATTCATTTTCTACACATTACAACAATGTACAAACATGTTGAATACCATTAGTTCATCAACCTAACACCTCTACATGTATACGGCCAAACACACCCATACGGCTACACTTTCAACATCTCTATTTTCATTCATTTCCATACTTCACAACATACACAATTCATCTATAACATATGAAAAAAACATAAGATTGAACCTTACCTTCCTCCACCTAGTTCTCTCGGCCAAGACTCCATATTGCAACAACGGATCACTTTCTTGTCCCAACAACTTCTCCATGTCGTAGAGGGCCTTCAACTTAGTTGGGATGCATGAAGAAATAATTTTTGAACAAATTTTCCTCAAGGTTCTTGTTCCACTCCTCATGGCCGAATGGCCCTTATGCTTCTTTTCCTCATTTTCTTTCTTTCTTTCTTGTTAAAATATGACCACCCTTGTATATATATACATGTCTTCCACTTCCTTTTCATATTTACAAGTTGGTCCCTCAAGCTAGGAATATGGACACATGATCCCCCTCTTAATTTCTCTAGAGTTTTCCTCTAATTTCTTGATTTTTCTAAAGTGGTCAAAGATGACCACTTGTCTTCCTAGACAAGCTTTGGCCCATGCATTTTTTATAATCTACACTTAGCCCCTCATAAATTAAAATAAGAGCATATAGTATACGGCCAACATGGCCTCTCCATGATTTTTCTTGAATCCTTGTGAAATGACCATTTTGCCCCTAACCTTCCACATTATTTTCACGGCCCATTTTGCAATTCTCTCCTTGCCCTTAGCCTTTCTCAATATTTCCATGACACCAAGGTTCATAACCAATATTCCTAGCAACTCGTACATTAAAATTATTTCAGAACATAGTCTTGTCCCTAACTTCCCGCACTTGGCTCGGAATGTCCCGACGTACGGAATGCGGGATGTAACACTTTCAAACACGATTTAAGAACATTTCAAGTAATCCATACAATATTCGAAACATTGCAAATCACATACCACTTCACCCGAAAACTACCAAACCGAAGAACACAACACAATACATTTCTTTCTTTCAACTTCATAAACTATATCAACAATCTCATATGTTAGCAACCTTATTTCCGTAAATTCAAGAAGCTATATTAAATTCCCATTGCCTTCTAAATCAGCCCATATTCACGGCCACAACATCACACACATAGCTACAACCTTAACATGCATAATCTCATGTTCCTCATCCATTTTACAACATAATATTCTCAACAATATCACTAGAACGCTAAATTACATTAATTCATCTTCGCTACACAATTAACCTATAAATTCGGCCAACATCCATACATACACAACATCATGAATTTCATCAACTTTCCACACTACAACACGTCCAAAACATCATAAAACACGTAAAAGAGAATAGAACCTTACCTTTTCCTTTCAATTGTTCTACTCGGCTAGTTCTCTCCATAGTCAAAACGAATGGTTTCCTTGTTCTTACAACCACTCCACGTCGTAAAGGATCTTCCAATTAGTGGAAAACTAGAAGAAAAATATTTTTCCATGACCATCTTCAAAGGGCCATTCGCGCCCCTTGGCCGAACCCCTCTCTCTTTCTTTTCTTTTTCTTTCTTTCTCTCTTGTTCTTTCTTTCTTTCTTTCTTAAAATATGACCACCCCTTATATATATATATACTTATTGTATACATGTGAGGGGCACATGCCCCCTCTCTAGATTTTTCTTCCTTTTTCTTGGCTTTTCTTTTCCTTTCTTGAATTTTCTTCAAATTTCCAAAAGATGACCAAGTTCTTTCTTTGTCTCCTTTCTCCTTGCTTATTTTCGGCCACATGGCCTTTTCCCATGAAATTTCTTAATTACTCGTGAAATGACCATTTTACCCCTCGACTTTCCTAATTATTACCATTATGTCCCTAGCCTTCCGCATTATTTCACGGCCCATTTTGCGAATTTCTCTTCTTGCCCTTAGCCTTTCTCAATATTTTCCATCCGCCATTGCCCGCAATTAATATTCTAACAACCCCGCACATTAAAATTATGTTAGAACATAGTCTTATCCTTAACTTCTCGCCATTAACTCGGAATATTCAAATGTTCAAAATACGAGGTGTAACATCCTTCCCCCCTTTGGAACATTCGTCCTCGAATGTTCGACTAGGCTTACGGGGTCTCATAAGCACCTCGGGGGAGCTCCCTTTTCGAAGTTATTTTCCATCCTTCCTGTTAGCTCTTAAGCCATCCAATACCGTCCTCTTTGTCATACTCTTTTTCTTTATATACGTCCATTTTTCGGCGTCGCACTACTCAAGGTTTGTGCGAACTTCTCATATTACCTTAGACATTATCCGGACCTCTATCTACTCATTGTCGGTTTCCCCGAACTTACTAATTCACTTCGAAAAGGTCTCCTCGGTAGCTCGGCGTTTATGTCAAACACACTACCGTATCAAGCTGTCTTTATCTCATCCTTACATTTCTCTCTCCCCCCCACGGGGCGCACTTATACCATTATCCATTTATACTTCGTCTCATATCCTCATTCCCAATCTTAATCTATAGTGGAGTAACAATAGCTTACTTTGCAACACTTGTACCATTTACTCTTCGTCTCTCGAACTTCGGTACCCTTACCTCGATTAATGCCTTTCATACCGTAACTTCGGTTGCTGGGATTTACATGTCCACCGATACAATCATATTTGGGATATTCTACACCTTCATATATACACATGTATAATTACTATTAACTAGCCCACAAAATACGTCCAAACGCTGTTCAAGCCTATCTGATGCCGGGGCTATGATGTACTTCCCGTCTTTTCGCCGAGTAAGTCCGTCTCGTCCTACGCGTCTTCTTATGATTTCCAATTATTCCATACACTCTAGTTTCCCTTAGGTTGCTCCGGCCCTCACTGTTGCCTACGATGTTCGAATATGTAGAATTTCTTATAAACTTCCCGGGGGGGGTCACCCATCCTAGAATTGCTCCCCTTTGGGCACGCTTAACCCAAAAAACTTCACCGGAATTCGGTGACTTAATGTCGATATTTTCACGTCCGCTTTTCACATGGCCTTTACTATTCGATACGAAGCCAACCAAAGCTTTACAATTTCCGAGATATTCTCGTAATACGTCCTTTCTTCTATATTGACCATTTTGCCCTTCTCTTTTCCCGATGTCCACCTTCCGCCCGCATGTATGGCTATTTCCAGTCTGGCGCCCAGCTCCTCGTAACAGAACAAGTATATTAATCCAGCTTCACCTCTTTTGATCTCCATATCATTCCTCGCCTTTTTCCGCCGATACTGGGCGCCTACGGGAATCGACGATTAATATAAGGAATCTTATTTTATATAGGAATCAGTGACCTTTCTTCTGTCTTAGATCGTGCGGTAAAGCCAGAGTTTAGGACAGATCGCTTCTGGCACCTTCTCCTGCAGGTAGGTACAGATTGACGGGAGATGAAGAGACCAACTTCAGATAGTGGGGGCGCTAAGAAGGCCCCTAGAGTATCTTCAGGACCTCAGGCTCCAGGGCCCAGCAGGAGGAGCCCCAGCTATTCTATCGAGACTGATCCCTCGGAGGATCCCGCGACGATTCCTCCGGAGTTCTTGACTCCCAGGGAGGAGGACCACCCAGAGGACAGCTATGATACAGATCCGTCTGAGTATTCGGCTGGGGCACCGGGGGAGGAGCTTCCCGAGATCGCACCAGTTGCTCCTATGGTGGAGCACTATGTTAGACCAGCCTCCTCGGTGAGTGTCACAGATTACTCCAGCCCCCTATCCTGGCCGTCGGTGAACCAGGAATTGCCGGGCTATCTATATTCCTCGGATTCAGATGAGGGAGACGACGATGAGGAGTACACTTCACCCTACAGCCCACCAGATCAGATTAGAGACCGATCGTCTACAGGTATATGAGTCCTCGTTGGAATTTGTTCTGTGTATGTGTATTTGCTGTATGATTGTTACTTAATAGCGGCAAGCAGAAATTTAAGGGCCGATAACCAAGTATTTATGAGTCACGGCGATTAAGGTGTGTTCACTACCATTGTGGATCTGGAAGTCTAGGACGGAAGGTAGTCGTATCCATAGGTGAAAAGTGAATACTGAGGAGTGAAAGAGGGCTAAAATAGTAATTGCGTTATGAGAGCGTTTTGAAATCTATTAAGACTTCGACTTACTCCGGATTATGTGATGAAGGTTATGCGGGGAGGTGGACGCGATCATACTAGCGATAAAGCATCGTATTTCATCAGAGTTTCAAGGTTAAGCGTGCTAGGGTGAGAGAAATTTTAGGATGGGTGACCCCCTGGGAAGTGTTCTGAAAGTCTTATAAATTCGGACATAGGGAGGAAATGAGAAGCTAGAGTAGCCTAAGGGAAGTTAGAGTATGCGGAGTGAGCAGGAACCTTAAGAGGTCGAGTAGGACGGGGCAGATTAGACCGGTAAAGAGAAAAAGGGGGCATTACAGCTCTAGAATTAGGGGTACAAATGTTATAAAGTAAATTGATGCCTTTTCCCTATAGGTTAAGCTTGGAAAGTTCTAATATGATGATGTTTGGAGAAGAGAGGAAGTAAGTGGATGGAAGGTGAGGATATCAAATGTCGGACAAAGTGAAAAGTAAGAAACATGAGTGAGTAGAGCCTCCAAGAGAGACGACGGGCGAAAGGACAAGTGGTGGATGAAAGGGGATGGACATATTGACCAGAATAACGATATAGATATAAACGGAAGAAGAACTCGGGGGTAAGAAGCTTTAGATATGTTACAAGTAAAGTCGGGAAGAGAGAGATAAGGAGTAAGGTATAGTCGAAGACCTCATAAATGAGGTGGTGAATCTCGCTAACCCTATTAACTTGCGGGTCCAGGAAATCATTAGCCATAAAGGACCGAGACACGAGGAGACGAGAAAGAAGGCATCGAAATGGGGTCTAACCCTTACAAGTATTTCGATTGGACACGAACGGTACCTAGCAAGAAGATAGACTAGTCAAACCATACAATAATAGAACCCGACCTCGAGAAGGTCGTGAAGGGCGGCAGATAATTGCCGAAGACGATGGACATTTGAAAGCCATTGGTGTATCAGGATCTCCTTAACGAGAGGGGAAGAACATAATGGACTTGGAAGGAATTATGATGTCCTCAAACCCCAGAAGAGGGAATTTATTAGCTCGGGGGCCAGAGTTCGAAACATATCGGCATATCAGGAAAGTATCAAAAGAGGTAGAACAAATTAACGATAAATGTACCCTGAGGTAGACATAGAGAGGAAGTATGAAAGGTAATTCAAGCAAGAATTCCGCGTCAGGATGAACTACGATGTTTCTAGATCATGATTTGAAACTCTCGTCGACGACATGCCCTTAAGGGTAACGAAAGGAGCGAGAAGGATTTCCAAGCTGAGGGTGCTAGGAAAGATGACGAACCCAAAAGGACACTTGTGATGGCAATGACAATTGTAATAGAAAGAACAACGATTAGTAGTTTGGAAATTTTTTAAGGAAAGGAAGAACGCTGCTCCTATGAATGGAAATAAGAGAGCTCACCGGATATTGAAAAATAGTTTATGGGCCACTAATTAATCTAGGCATGAGAGCATATGCTATGAAATTGTATGAGTCATCGACGTGAAGCTATGCCTAACCGGAAAGCTAACAAGGAATAATGACTGACCGAACGATCGCGAATACAAGAAAATCAAAGACACGTATGCTAGTGTGGTAAGAAAATCATAAGGGGGTAAGAATTTCCATAGCCCTATCTTTGTTGGGTTGTGTTGCAAGATTGGAGGGGAAGAGGTTAAAGGAACAGTTGAAACTGGAGGCTGTGGCAGGAGCCCAATGATTTAGCGTGAACCTGAATTATGGGTTGCCGTGAGCGTAACTGGACTTTAAAGGATGACAGATGGCGAAGAAGCATTACGTATATACATATTTTGGATATTGATGCGACCGACCTTGGAAAGAAACCGGGAGAAATAGTTTAAGAAACACAGCCACGATACCCACTAGTAATAAGGTCCTGTTGGATAAATATTCAGAATGTATGATTAAGAGGGATGGTGACAAAGAGGTAAGGGAATGGGAACCCGAACTAATAGACTACAGGGAGTCAATGCAGTGTATGGCTAAGAGCAACACGTATAAAAAGGGATAGCCAAGGTGGTACTGAAGAGATGAATGCAAGAGTGCGTCGTATACAGACAAGGTAATTGCCCAATAACAAGGGAACAAGGAACAAAAAAAAATACGGTAGGACGATGGATAGTTATGGCAGGATAAGCCAAGACTACAATAATGGGGACAAAAATCAGAACGAGAGCGAGATACTAGTTGAATTCCGATTGAGTACATGAGGGCAAAGTAGTGAAAGAAGTTGATTGCAGGCAATAACGGAGTTAAGGAAGAATGAGAAGAAACTGACCTATGCTTGGAGGCCTGATTAAGCAACTGATAATCGAAGATGTTACACCCGTAATTTCTGTACATTGAGATTCGCTGGGTATCAGCTATTCAAGTACAGACATTGGAGTTATTGTCGAGAAGATGCAAGATCATAGGTACTTGTGTTACGATTATAAGAGTCCGAGTTCGCGTAGCAGGTCATAAGAAGACTTGGGAGACCAGTGGACTAAGGGATTAGACTTCCGAGCCTTTGAAGGAAAGTTGGGCAAGGCTTGGTGCGGAAAATTTTGGTCTAACGGTTATTAGCAGCTCAGAGTTGACAGAAATCATATGCAAATAATCGACGTCGATACTTAGAGTTCCAGAATGGCGATTGGGTCTTTCTAAAAGTGCCACCCATGAAGGGTGTTATGAGATTCGGTAAAAAGGGGAAGCTCAATCCGAGGTATATTGGACCTCATCAGATCGTCCGTAGAGTACGCCAGGTTGCCTACGAGTTAGATCTACCAACTGATTTGGAAGCAGCCTGTAGCCATACTATTACACCTCAAAAAATTCCCCGTTAGCGTACAGCGAATAGACGAGCGAGGGGTATGATGTATTTGGGGGTTGGACAAGTAAGAAATAGTATTTGACGATCCTAATTAAGATTTCCAAAGGTATTTGAGTTAAGGAAAGAAAGTTGTTAAGGGAAGGAGTCGCAAGTCGAGCGTAACGGATAAGAATTACGAGTATTAAGTTAACGATGTCTTAATGACCTTAGAAGGAAGAGTTATAACGTCCCTTAGAATGGTATTGAAGTAGGGAACAAGTGTTAAGAAGGTTCCATAAGGATCGGAGATCAAACGAGTCGACGAAACGCTTTCGGCGGACCAACCTACGGCCGGACATGTGGCCGTATAAAATATATGGACCGTATGTCCAACCGTAGATTCAGTCCAGTAGAGCATACTTCACTGGACCAGATCTACGGCCAGACATACGGACCGTATGTTGGTCCGTATAAACTGGTCGGGACTGAGTTCATTTTATATAAGGGACCCTTTCTCATTTTCATTTCATTTCCCACTTCACTTCAACACTTCAAGAAAGCTCTAGAACACTCCAAACATTTCAACCATGAGAAAATCACTAGAAATCAAAGATCATAAACAAGAAATCAAGAGAAGCAAGTGAAGGAAACCCATTAAAAGTCATCCAAATCAAGAAACCCCAAAAGAGATAAAATAGGGTTTTGGTGCTAAGGGTTAAAATAGGGTTTTGGTGCTAAGGGTGAATCACCATTCTAAGCTTGTTCCTCCATCATCTAAGGTGAGTTCCATGACCTATTCATGTTATTTGAAGCATTATTAAGTTGAAACACATGGATTGTAGAAGAGCACAACAAATGGGTCATCAAATGTGTAGATAGTGTCATTATTGAATAGTAGTTGGATTGAATCATGGAAATGAATATGTTGACGTTATAAATACGTTGTAAATGATATTTAGAACATGAAATAAGTATTGGATATGAAAGAATACGACGATGGACTTTTAGTCATGAATATGGAGAATTGAAGTAGAAGTGTGAAATGCGAATTTGTAAATGAATGACGATTGTTGTTAGTGATATTGTGATAATTGTTATGAATGTTGGGAGTTGATATGGAATATGGCGGAAAGTATTATAAACAAAGGAAATGCTGCCCAAATTTCTATAGCTTTAGTAAGTATGCTTTAGCGACGATATAGCTAATATTGATACGAATTCCATTGAAGGTATAAACAAGTGCATTCAAGGAGAACGAGCAAGCGATATAATAGTTAAACGACAAAGGTATGTGAGGCTAATCCTTTCCTTCTAAGGCATGAATCCTATGGCATGAATTTCCTCTTTCTTATGAATGTTCCATCTTCAAGGAGACTACGAGCCCTTGTTCACGAATAGCCGTACGAGATAAGTGATATGATACGATTATGATAATGATAATGACGAGCCTACGTCTAGAGATGCTATAACCTATGATATGATGTTCTAACTAAGCTAATGAAGCTATACGTAGCCCATTGATGTTGATCATTGTATACACTCACCTTATGCTTATTCTTTCAAGGTGAGGCAGAATGCTTACGAATGCTCCATAATGAAGTCGGGGGTCCACGACCTTACGTCACCCCGACATGACTATACTTGCTTCCAAGTTCTAATGTATGAATTGATGATATATGTATAATGATATTAACTTATGATGAAACTACGGTATGAATATGAAATGAATGATAGTGATGACTATGATGATGTATAATGTATGAGGATAAATGCATGCTATGTATGATGATACGATTCCACCGTGCCTAGATGGCCGGGCATGTCACCGCTAAGGCCGGTTGCATACGATTCCACCGTGCCTAGATGGCCGGGCATGTCACCGCTAAGGCGGGCTGCTATGATTCCGCCTAGCCTAGAGGGCCGGGCATGACACCACTAGTGGGCAGCATATGATGGTTACCCGGACGCGGGTTAACGACATAATGAAATATGATTGATGTTATGATGTATGTATGGCAGGATGATGTAAATGTGATATGATAAGGCATATGCTATGATAATGTACATGATATGCTTATACGATGAATGTATATGAAATGTATCTATAATCACAAGAGTACGCAGGTTGTATCCTCTACCCACGACTTATGATATTCTTATTATGCTTATTTCATTCCTGCCTTACATACTCGGTACAATGTTCGTACTGACGTCCGTTTTCTTGGACGCTGTGTTCATGCCCACAGGTAGGCAAGGAGACGGTGCCGATCCATAGGAGCTAGTAGCTGACTTGTGAGCACTCCATTGTCCGGAGGTGCCATTGACTATTCTTTTGGTACCTATATGTATATATATATTCATGATTGGGCACGACGGGGTCCTGTCCCATCCATATGTCTAGTACTCTAGTAGAGGCTCGTAGATACGCATGTGTGGGTAGTATGGTCCCATGGTCTGTATGTATATGCATGTATATATTATCTTGATAGCCGAAGGGCTTATGTTTATAAAAGTAATTATGTTTCAAATCTTTGGTATACTTTTATGATTATGAGCATATAGTATGAATGAGAGCATATAGACAACGGAATAAGTGGTGTTCGGTGGTTAGCCCAGGATACCCGTCGCGGCCCGTGATTCGGGTCGTGACAGAAGTGGTATCAGAGCGGTTCAGTCCTAGGAAGTGTCTACGAGCCGTGTCTTGTAGAGTCTTGTTTATGGTGTGTTGCACGCCACGCTAATAAACAAGAGGCTACAGGGCATTTAGGAAAAATGACCATCTTTCTTCATATGAAATCGTGCGATAGAGCCGAGTATAAGATTAAATCCTCCCTAATGAGTATGTTGTGATTTCAGAATGCCGCCAAAAGGAAAAGCTAAAGCTGCCCCGAAGGGCAAGACTACGACAAAGAGGCGGGCAGAAAGAGAGCCGCCCATGAATGCAAATGAGGATGAATCACATCATGAGGCTTTATCTAATGCCTCCACTACTCCGCCTATTACGGAAGAGCAAGAAGGGGCTTCAGCTCCAGCTCCTATGCCTCCAGTTTCTCCACCGGCTACATCGGGTCAACAAGTGACCGAGGCTATTAATTTATTGACACAGTTGGTTGCCGCCCAGGCACAAAGGCAAAATACGGGCCTAAGTGATCGTTCAGCTAGTACTAGAGCCCGTGACTTCATGAGTCTAAATCCTCCGAAATTCTTTGGGTCAAAGCCGGATGAAGACCCACAAGGTTTTATTGATGAGATGCTAAGAACATTGCGGATTATTCATGCTTCCGAGACTGAATCAGTGGAGTTGGCATCCTATAGACTCCGAGATGTGGCGGTATTATGGTATAACAATTGGATAGCATCGAGGAAAGAGAATGCGCCTCCTCCGGTGTGGCAAGAATTTTTTGATGCTTTCCTTCGTCATTATTTGCCGCCCGAGGTCCGCCGAGCTAGAGCGAATAAATTTTTCAATTTGAAGCAAGGTAATATGAGCGCCCGAGAGTACAGTCTCCAATTTAATTCTTTAGCCAGATATGCTCCTACAATGGTGGCCGATATGGGAGATAGGGTGCATAGATTTATGAGTGGCTTAGGGCCACATTTATTCAAGGAATGTTTGACAGCTTCATTGCAAGACGGGATGGACATTTCCCGCATTCAAGCCCATGCCCAGAATCTTGAAGGACAACAACCTCCGCAGAGGGGTGATCGTGATGTTGATAGAGGGCAAAGCAAAAGGGCCAGATCTATGGGCACAGGTAGTGATTATAGAGGGGGATCGAGGCAGACATATTCTAGGCACTCAGGCCAGTCAGTGACGAGTGCACCTCCCCGGTTCACAGGCAGGAAATCTGATCGCTCTTTCCGTTCAGGACAGGGCCAGAGTTCGAGGGCCCCAGGTTCTCAGTTTGGGGGAGATTACAGTCAGGGGAGACCACCGGTTCCTCGATGCAGCCAGTGTAGAAAATTGCACTCAGGGCCATGTCGCCGGGGGCACAGATGCATGTTATATTTGTGGGCAGATAGGACACTTGATGCGAGTCTGTCCTTCGAGGTATGGTAGAGGTGGGGTTCGGCCACGGGATCGGCGACGGGGGATCCTCTTCAGCCGTCCTACGGGCGGACTCCCCGGATTCCGACGGGCGGGGTAGAGGGCCGAGGGGGAGCATCTACTTCGGGTGCGACACGGCACGCTTGTATGCTTTGGCGGACGACGGGATCTTGAGTCGTCTCCAGATGTGGTTACAGGTACATTGACTGTGTTTTCTCATGATGTGTATCCATTGATAGATCCGGGTTCCACGTTATCATACATTACTCCCTATGTTGCTAATCGTATTGGGGTGAAACCCGAGCCGATCAAACCTTTCGAGGTATCCACTCCGGTTGGTGATCCCGTGATAGCTAAACAAGTGTATAAAGATTGTATTATTGTGATATGTAATCGCCATACCAAAGCTGATTTAGTGGAGCTAGAAATGCTAGACTTTGATGTTATAATGGGTATGGATTGGTTGGCCTCATGCTATGCTAATGTTGATTGTCGAATGAAATTAGTTCGCTTTCAATTTCCGGGAGAACCCGTGCTTGAATGGAAAGGTAATACGGCAACTCCGAGAGGTAGGTTAATTTCCTACCTTAAGGCAAGAAAGATGATAGCTAAGGGCTATATTTATCATTTAGTTCGAGTTCATGACACCGAGGCAACCTCGCCAACTTTCCAATCTGTTCCGGTAGTGAATGAATTCCCGGATGTATTTTCAGATGAACTACCAGGCCTTCCACCAGAAAGGGAGATTGACTTCGCCATTGATGTGTTGCCGGATACTGAGCCTATTTCTATTCCTCCTTATCGGATGGCTCCGGCAGAATTAAAAGAGTTAAAGGCACAGTTGAAAGATTTGCTCGAAAAGGGATTCATTAGACCTAGTTCATCACCGTGGGGAGCGCCAGTTTTATTTGTGAAAAAGAAAGATGGCTCCCTACGAATGTGCATTGATTATAGACAGCTGAATAAGGTGACGATAAAGAACAGGTATCCTCTTCCAAGAATTGATGATTTATTTGATCAGCTACAAGGTGCCAAGTGGTTTTCTAAAATAGATTTGAGGTCGGGTTATCATCAAGTGAGAGTCAGAGAAGAAGATATTCCCAAGACAGCTTTCAGGACAAGATATGGCCATTATGAATTCCGAGTAATGTCGTTTGGGCTAACTAATGCCCCGGCAGTGTTCATGAACTTAATGAATAATGTATTCAGGCCTCTCTTAGATCTGTTCGTGATAGTATTCATTGATGATATTCTAGTGTATTCTCACACAGAGTCAGAACATGCAGATCATCTACGTATTGTTCTTGGAATTCTCCGTACTCGGGAGTTGTATGCAAAATTCTCCAAGTGCGAGTTTTGGCTAAATTCTGTGACATTCTTGGGCCATGTTATTTCAGATGATGGCATTAGAGTTGATACTCAGAAAATAGAGGCTGTGAAGACTTGGCCAAGGCCTACGACGCCTATAGAAGTTCGTAGTTTTCTGGGTTTGGCAGGTTATTACAGGAGATTCGTAGAGGGCTTTTCATCTATTTCAGCCCCATTGACGAAGTTAACCCAGAAGTCAGCAAAATTTCAATGGAATGACGCTTGTGAGCGTAGTTTCCAAGAGTTGAAGGACAGATTAACCTCAGCTCCAGTTTTAACACTCCCAGAAGGGCTGGATGGCTATGTTATGTATTGTGATACTTTCGGTGTTGGGTTAGGATGTGTACTAATGCAGCATGGGAGAGTCATTGCTTATGCTTCGAGACAGCTGCGAAAACATGAAAAGAATTACCCAACTCATGATCTCGAATTGGCTTCAGTTATTCATGCATTGAAAATGTGGAGACATTATTTATACGGCGTGCATGTCGATATCTATACAGATCACAAGAGTCTCCAATATATTTTCAAACAGAAGGAGAGTTAAATGCGGCGGCGCGGTGGTTAAAACTATTGAAAGACTATGATGTGAATATCTTATGCCACCCGGAAAAGCAAATGTAGTAGCGGATGCGCTCAGTCGCCGATCAATGGGTAGCTTATGTGAAGTACCCTCGGAGAAGAAAGAAATGATTCATGAACTCCATCAACTAGCTAACCTTGGAGTGCGCATATTTGATTCAGGTGATGCAGGAGTTAGCGTTAACAATCCCACAGTTTCGTCCTTGGATGCAGAAATAAAGGAGCGCCAATACGAGGATCCCAAACTGAAGTATTATAAAGGTGTGAAATTTCCAAAAGAAGAGTCACCATTTGAAGTTTCGGTAGATGGGGTTCTCAGGTACCAGAATAGGCTATGCGTTCCGGATGTGGCAGAATTACGCCGCCGAATCCTAGAAGAAGCTCATTACTCTCGGTATTCTATTCATCCGGGAACGACAAAGATGTACCGTGATCTTAAATTGATGTATTGGTGGGATGGCATGAAAAGAGACATAGCAGAATTTGTAGCCAAATGTCCGAATTGTCAGCAAGTAAAGGTAGAACATCAAAAGCCAGGAGGATTATTGCAAGCAATGGAAATTCCTACGTGGAAATGGGAAGTGATTAATATGGACTTTATTGTAGGATTGCCCCGCTCTCGAGGCAAGTATGACTCTATATGGGTAATTGTGGATAGATTGACGAAAGCAGCTCATTTTCTCCCAGTCAGAACTACATATTCAGCTGGAGATTACGCAATGTTGTACATCAAAGAAATTGTGAGACTCCACGTTATTCCAATATCCATCATCACAGACAGAGGGGCACAGTTTACAGCTAAGTTCTAGAAATCCTTTTAAGAGGGTCTGGGTACTCAAGTGAAGCTCAGCACGACATTTCACCCGCAGACTGACGGGCAAGCTGAGCGTACCATACAGACCTTGGAGGATAAGCTGAGGGCATGTATATTAGATTTTGGTGGTAGTTGGGATGACCATTTACCCTTAATCGAGCTCGCATATAACAATAGCTACCACGCTAGTATCCAAATGGCTCCGTATGAAGCTTTGTATGGAAGGAAATGCAGATCTCCAATTGGATGGTTTGATGTCGGAGAAGTGCAATCGATAGGCCCCGAGCCGATTCAGCAAGCGGTAGAAAAAGTCAAGGTGATCCGAGATCGATTAGTGACAGCCCAAAGTCGCCAGAGATCTTATGCGGACAACCGCCGGCGAGATTTAGAATTTCAAGTTAATGATTGGGTGTTCTTGAAAGTATCACCGATGAAAGGGGTGATG
The DNA here is from genome assembly GCF_029784015.1 of Lycium ferocissimum. Classification (NCBI taxonomy): domain Eukaryota; kingdom Viridiplantae; phylum Streptophyta; class Magnoliopsida; order Solanales; family Solanaceae; genus Lycium; species Lycium ferocissimum. The sequence goes on from NW_026718315.1 coordinate 27,444, forward strand.
AGATTTGGAAAGAAAGGAAAGTTAAGTCCTCGATACATTGGACCCTACAAAATCATCCGCAAAGTGGGTCAAGTGGCATATGAATTAGAATTGCCTTCAGAGCTTGAATTAGTTCATCCAGTATTTCATGTCTCGATGCTCCGCAAGTGTGTGGGAGATCCCACAAAGATTGTGCCAATAGATGATGTTCAGATCACAGAAAAACTAGCTTATGAAGAAGTACCTATTGCCATACTAGACAGGCAAGTGCGAAGACTTCGGAATAAGGAAAAAGCTTCAGTCAAAGTCCTATGGCGAAATAACAATCGGGAAGAGATGACTTGGGAAGAGGAAGAGAAGATGAAATCCACATATCCGCATTTGTTCCAGTCCCCAGAAGAGGTTTATGATGAAACTTCGAGATGACAAGGTATGTATGCTTTTCTTTTATGCGTATGGGTCGTGTGAGGCCAGTTTATATTGCTATTATGTTATGGCCCTGTGAGGCAATGATATTATGGGTTGTTGTGACAGGATGGTATCGCCATATTATAGGGGAAACTCTGGCGAAATTTTTCTAGAATCCCCGACGACTTAACATTCGAGGACGAATGTTTCAAAAGGGGGGAAGAATGTTACACCTCGGAAAATTCCCCGTTAGCGTACAGCGAATAGACGAGCGAGGGGTATGATGTATATGGGGGTTGGACAAGTAATATATAGTATTTGACGATCCTAATTAAGATTTCCAAAGGTATTTGAGTTAAGGAAAGAAAGTTGTTAAGGGAAGAGAGTCGCAAGTCGAGCGTAACGGACAAGAATTACGAGTATTAAGTTAACCATGTCTTAATGAACTTTGGAGGAAGAGTTATAACATCCCTTAGGATGGTATTAAAGTAGGTAACAAGTGTTAAGAAGGTTCCATAAGGATCGGAGATCAAACGAGTCGACGAAACGCTTTCCGGGCTTGGACCAACCTACGGCCGGACACCGCCGTATAAAATATATGGACCGTATGTCCAACCGTAGATTCAGTCTAGTAGAGCATACTTCACTGGACCAGATCTACGGCCAGACGTACGGATCGTATAAAACATACGGACCGTATGTTGGTTCGTATAAACTGGTCGGGACTGAGTTCATTTTATATAAGGGACCCTTTCTCATTTTCATTTCATTTCCCACTTCACCTCCACACTTCAAGAAAGCTCTAGAACACTCCAAACATTTCAACCATGAGAAAATCACTAGAAATCAAAGATCATCAACAAGAAATCAAGAGAAGCAAGTGAAGGAAACCCATTAAAAGTCATCCAAATCAAGAAACCCCAAGAGAGATAAAATAGGGTTTTGGTGCTAAGGGTGAATCACCATTCCAAGCTTGTTCCTCCATCATCTAAGGTGAGTTCCATGATCTATTCATGTTATTTGAAGCATTATTAAGTTGAAACACATGGATTGTAGAAGAGCACAACAAATGGGTCATCAAATGTGTAGATAGTGTCATTATAGAATAGTAGTTGGATTGAATCATGGAAATGAATATGTTGACGTTATAAATGCGTTGTAAATGATATTTAGAACATGAAATAAGTATTGGATATGAATGAATACGACGATGGACTTTTAGTCATGAATATGGAGAATTGAAGTAGAAGTGTGAAATGCGAATTTGTAAATGAATGACGATTGTTGTTAGTGATATTGTGATAATTATTATGAATGTTGGGAGTTGATATGGAATATGGCTGTTATGTCCCGCGTTTTTGCATAATTGGAAATTATGAGAATGATTAAGACTTGTATGTTATAAGGAAATAAATTGATTTTAGTAAATATGTCTATGTCGTTATGAAAGTGTTGGTACAAAGACATCGGGGAAGGCCGAGGGCAAATTTGGAATTTTGGAAAATTGTTTCGGAAATTACAAAACGAGAATTTCAACGAATTGGGCCAAGAAAAATTTGAAGAAAAATTGGGCCCAAGTTTTAGGGGTGGCCGGCCAAAGGCTTGGCCCAAGCCCCATTTTAAGTGGTCATGTGATTATCACATGACCCTTGATCAAGATATATATCCATGTGGCCTTTAGAACTTTCATGAAACAA